>NC_064271.1:23992631-24295000 GCF_003254725.2 Canis lupus dingo
TTGCTTTGTCTACAGAGGAAAATCTGAAATGATTTCATTTCATAATCCCATTTCATAATCCCATCACAAGACACACAACATGACAGCATTTCTGCAGCATAATGAAAGTATTATGCTACAGAACTGCTGTAGAATCGCCTCTACATTTCTTTACCAATATGCAGAAAATATTTTTTACCATAAAATCTATCATGATAATTCTTGAATAAAAATAAAATTAAGGGGAATTTTAATATAAAGCCTATCTAATACCTCACAAATATTTATTTTAGACCTACTAGGTTCAAAGAATGAACTAATGTACTAAACTGAATTTGGACAGAAATACAAAAAATAAAGAAAGTACATTTTTGTTCTTAAGGAGTTTGAAATTTAGTGAGCAAGATTGACAAGTTCTTAATATTTATGACAGACAAAGCAGTAGGTTAAGATGCAGTGTACCATAAAGACTACGGCCCAGCTTAGATTCAAATGTGGGCTCTAGTGTGCAGTATCTGTAAAATTATCTGCAGCTTCTTCTTGTGTATCAATTTCCTCATCTTTAAACAAAATAAAACAAAACAAACCCAAACAATTGAGTGATTATACTATTAACATTGGGTAGGCTATGATAAGGATGAATTGAGAGAGTTTTTAAAATGTGGTTATTATGGAATCTGAGGTTTAGTAAATACTAAAAGAAATATTCACAACAATTATTAGAGGTACACAGGATGAAGCCTGAGAGCACAGATTTAAAAAATCAGTAATATCTGATTATGATTATTGAATGTTTAGTTCCAAATCATGATCTAAGGCAAGTATTAGATATTTGTCTTAAATATATTTTGACATCTACATATTCCTTTCCAAGTTTCTTAGAACATGTTTTGGAGAAAATTCTCTTTAAAATATCATCTTAGGGGATCCCTGGGTGGCGCAGAGGTTTGGCGCCTGCCTTTGGCCCAGGGCGCGATCCTGGAGACCCGGGATGGAGTCCCACGTCGGGCTCCCAGTGCATGGAGCCTGCTTCTCCCTCTGCCTGTGTCTCTGCCTCTCTCTCTCTCTCTGTGTGTGACTATCATAAATAAATAAGAAAAAAAAATAAAATAAATAAAATAAAATATCATCTTAGAAAAAAATCATCTTAGAAAATAATGAAGTTCTTTTTCATGCTATTTATGATAAATCATCTTCATAATGCTGTCATGTGAATTTCAAGGAATAAATCTATTTTTCTAAATAGTTAAATAAAATCTCAGGTTAAAATGTGATCCCCAAAACCCGGTATTGATCATAACTCAAATGCATATAGGAATTCTTTTTTTTTTTAAAGATTTTATTTATTTATTCATGAGAAACAAAGAGGGAGAGGCAGAGACACAGGGAGAAGCAAGCGCCATGCATGAAGCCTGATGTTGGACTTGATCCGGGATCATGCCTTGAGCTAAAGGCAGACACTCAACCACTGAGCCACCCAGGCGTCCCCATACAGGAATTCTCAAAAAAATATTGCCTATGATTTTTTTTATGTGGTACTCTAAAATGATAATGCTATTTTCATATTGTGGTAAGGCATTGCAATAGGAAATTCCATAAACTTGCTAAAGGACCTGCTGACCAACATTTTACAAACATGAATAGAAACATAATCATTGAACTAAGAAATGAAAAATAATCATCTGTGTATTGTATAGAAAAAAGCATTTTGACATTATAAACAATAAATAAAGGGGATATACAATATCTACTTTAATACGTATTTCTATTATTATATAAGAAACATCTGGCTAAAAAGAGAATGATAGATATGCAAGGAAGTGGTTAACCCTCATCCAAGAATTAATAGTGCACCTGAACCAGGTAGCTAGCATGACCCCGAGTACACACCCCAAGGGTCCAAATTTTATGTGGCAATCTTTAAGATCCAGACAGTCTGAGTGACATAGTCTGTGTTCTTGCTGCCCTAAGTGCCATAAATAATTACACAAGTGCAATTGCAAGAGTGCTGTAAATGAGAATCACTCTAAGTTAATTCCTATAGGTTGAGAATTTTCTATAATTACCAAAAGCTCAGGGTGCTGGTCACACATAGATTTTGAGACCTGGCCAAGTATTCACAGCAATTCATTCTGGGCCAAGACTGCCTCCTGACTCCCAGGTGGACTCAGATAAGGTGAGATACAAAGAACAGCCTTTTCTAGGAAACCACCTGAAAAACTGCAAAATTATTTATTCACCTTGTGCATAGTAACAGCTACAAAATCCTGACATGTTGGTAGCAATAAGTATAAAAAGAAAGACTATTAACAGTCACATCTTAACAAATGAAATTACAATTCATGCAAGTGAAGATATTTTGTTAGGTTTTAAATAGCTTTTGAAAAAGCCATTTTAAAAAATTTGGCACAGAAAAACACATTAGGAAATTACAAAATTGGACAGTTTTGATTAGTGATATTTAGGGCTTTTGGCCATGCTGTTTTCTCTATCCAGAACACTCTTCACATGGTTAACATATTGTTAATAATTGATGTGTCCACTCTATGTCACTTCTTCAGAGAGACTTTCCTTGACTCTGTCCCCTGAGAGTTATCTTCCCTGTCGTTGACACAGTGTATCTCAACTAACGATCATTTTATTATTTGTTCATCCACCTCCTGTCTTGCCCTCTCTCCCATTTAGAATGTAAGCTATATGAGACAAGAAATCATATCCAATTTATTCACCATTGTACTGCTAGTGGAGCTACATGGAATGGAGCTTACATAAACAAGTATTTGTAGAATTCACTAATTAAAAGAGAGACATTCAACTTCAGAAGTATTGCATACAGCAGTACTTTGATCCCTAGAGCAACCACAAAAAAGTACTACGAAGAGCTGTCAATAAAATGACAGAGACAAAATGGAATATACTTAAAAAATACTGAATTAAACTATCAAAGTAGAAATGAGAAAAGGAGGGGAAAAGAACATATTGGATGTATAAAAAACAAATACAAAATGATAAACACAGATCTATCAATAATAGCCTTTAACATAAATTAACATTTAAATTTAGAGATGCTTGGGCTGAATACAGAGCAAGATCCAACTATATGTTGTTAAACTTTAAAAATTAAGCCACAGATATACTAAAAATAAAGGATAGAAATATTCTTTAAAAATTCAATAACAAAAAATTATTGGCTATGTTAATGAGACATTTTATAATATTAAAGATTCAATTAATCAAGAACACAACAGTAATAAATCTGCATAATTTAATATCAGAGCTAAAAACTAAATGAAATAAATTGATAATTAGAGAGGGAAATGGACAAATTCACAGTCATAGCTAGAGGAGATTTTGCACTCATCTTTTAGTAATTGATAGAGACAAAAATCTATTGAGAAATAGACAATCAGTAAGGATAGAAGGGATGTAAACAAAATTATCCAATTTTATTTAATTGAGACATATTACACCTAATAACCAGATTAGGCCCTCTTCAAAACCAGATGGACCATTCACAAAGATAAACAATATGTGGTACCATTAATATGTCTTGATAATTTTCAAATTTCTGAAATCATATAGAATATGATTTCTGACTCCAACAAAATCAAATTAGAAACCAATAAAATTAGCATATCTAGGAAGTCACAGATATTTAAAGTTAAGTGGCATGGTTCTATAACCCTTAGGTCAAAGAAGAAATCACAAGGAAAATTAGAATACATTTGTGCTGAAATCTCATGAAAGCATAACATGTCCAAACTTGTGGAATGTAGCTACAGCAGTGCTTAGAAAAAAAGGTATAGTTTTAAATGCTTGTTTTACGAAACAAATGTTGAAAAACATAAGGAAGTACCCTTGCTCCTTAAGAAGCTAGAAAAACAAAATAAAGTAAATCCAAAATAGTTAGAAAAAATAACAAATACTGGAGGAAGAAAAATCAATGAAATAAGATGAGGCACATATTCAAGAAAATTAATATATGCAAAAATTTGTTCTTGGAAACATTCATGAAATTGATACACCCTTAAAGAATAATAAAAAAAAAATGAGAGAAAACACATAGTACCAACATAAAGGAAGAAAGAGTAATCATCAATATAAGTTCTTCATACATTAAAGTAAAACAGAAAATCATTAACAATTTATGGG
Source organism: Canis lupus dingo (assembly GCF_003254725.2). Classification (NCBI taxonomy): domain Eukaryota; kingdom Metazoa; phylum Chordata; class Mammalia; order Carnivora; family Canidae; genus Canis; species Canis lupus. The sequence goes on from NC_064271.1 coordinate 23,996,763, forward strand.
AATATACAAAAATTTATAAGAAATGGATGTTTCTTTTAAAAATTTCTGTAATAGATATAAGAAGAACTATAACATTTAAGTAACCATATATTTATCAAAGCAATTGAATTCTTAATGCAAAACCTTCTCCAGGCCCAGAAGACTTTAGTGGCAAATTCTATTAAGCATCTAAAGTAGAAATATGACTGGCTTTGTACACACCTTTAAGAAAATAAATGAGGACAAAATGCTTCCCAATTTCCTTCTGAAGCCAGAATAACCCTGAGAGCTAACCTTGAAAAGGACAATTTAAGTAAAAAAGCTGACAGACATAGTTTTCATGAACACAGATGCAAAAATCCTGAACAAAATATTTTCAAATAAGTTCTGACAATATATTTAAAGGATAACATATCACAAAGAAGAGAAATTTATCCCAAGAATGCAAGGTTGTTTTAACATTCAACAAATGTAATTCAGCACAGTAACGGGATAAAGGAGGAAACTCATCTGATAATCTCAGTAGATGCAGAGAAAAACTGGTAAAATTAATTTCAAAACTCTCAGAAAACAAAAGCAAGAGTGGAACTTCTTCAGTCTGCAAAGGCATGATAAAATATCAGTCATTTTCTTCTTTTGAGGAGCTAGTCAAAAATATCTATTCTTACCTCTTCTATTCAAAATTTTACTGGAAGTTAAATCCAGTGGGCTAAAGTAAGAAAAAGAAATAAATGACACAGAGCAGCCCGGGTGACCCAGAGGTTTAGCACTGATCCTGGGGACCCGGGATCCAATCCTACATGGGGCTCCCTGCATGGAGCCTGCTTCTCCCTCTGCCTGTGTCTCTGCCTTTCTCTCTCATGAATAAATAAATAAAATCTAAAAAAAAAAAAGAAATAAATGACATAAAGACTATAAAGAATGAAGAAAAAAGAAAGAAATTATTTCTGTATATCAAGTAACAATTGGGAAATAAAATAAAAATACCATTTACAGGAATATCAAAATTTAGTTAAGAAAAAAATTAAAATATATGCAAGACCCACATATTGAGTACCAAAAATATTTTGAGAAAAAAGTAGAGAGGAAAGATATACCAATGTATAGATTGCAAGACCCAATAGTGTTTATTCCCATACTGCTATACAATAGTGAATTTTCAGTAGTAGTGAATGTAGTAAATGCAGTATCAATCAAAAGAGAAGAAGAAAGAGGGGAAGGAAAAGAATGAAAAGAAGAAGACAATATTTTTCAATATATACTTGTATTAAATGAATGTATGTCTTATGGCCCAACAATTTAATTTCTAGGGCAATAGCTAACGGGATATGTGCATGTGTTTTTTAAACAAGCTCTTTGGGAATGATTATAGCAGCACCACTAGTAATAGCTTCAAATCAGAGATTGCCCAATTGTGGTATGTATATGGAAGAGACTAGAATATTCTGCAACAATAAGATAAATGAGCCACATGCAATCACACAGTCACAAAAATATAACGCCAAGTAAAAGAAGTAAGGCACAAGAATATGTACTATAAATAAAAGTCAAAAACAGGCAATGTTGTTGGAGGTCAAAATAGTGGTTATGGCAGGTGAAAAGGGCATGCAGAGGGCTTTGGGCAATTGGTAATGTTTTATTTTTAATCTGGGTGCCATATAATTGGATGTCTCTTTTATTAAAATTAGTCCATGTGTTTACGACTTGTGTACTTTTTTTTATACTGGCTACACTGCAATTAAAATGTTTAGAATTCAAAAATGAATGTAGGGATTTCTGCTTCTTGTCCTGAGGAAGCCATTGAGAATGGACTTTCTCTGCTACTGTAAAAATAATTAAAAAGAGAGAAAAGTGGATAAAGTAAATGCAACTACTGTTTTTAGGCATTGGAGAGCTGAAAGTTCAAGATCATGATCCCTTAGGAAAAAAAAAATCCTGTGATTCCTACAATCACCTCAGTTCCTTAAGTGAAGAAAACAGCCAAATCCTGTAGGAGGTTGGGAAAGGACTCCAAAGCAAAGCAAAGTGGTCTCACTGAAGTGAGGAGGCCAGAAGGCAGAGATCAGAGTTCAGGACAGCTCAGATGGCTGAAATTTGCTAGGCTTATCTTTCTCCCCATACATCTGAGAAAAAAAACAAAACAAACAAACAAACAAAAAAACCTTGACCTGTTTTATAGATGACCTCATTCACAGAATGTGTTCAATACTGAGCACTCAAATTATTCTAGCTGATTCAATATATGTAAATTACATTTAATAATGATCAATAATTTTGTCAAGTGATAAAACAATTTAATATATATAGTATTAAAAAAAAAACAAACAAACCAGAATCTAGCTTAGACTAGAAAAGCAATGGGCTTTTAAGGTATCTGAAACTGGCTTTGAATTTATTAAGGTTTTTTCCTTTAGGTCCAGAAAGCACACAGACCAGACAAACAATATCCCCTTCTCCCCCTCCATTCCTACACCCCCCACACACAATGGACCTTGGAGAACAGTGGCTTTTCTCTTAGTCTGACGGGATCTGCATCACCTGTAACATATGAATTAGCTGAGCCTCTGAGAGGCCCCATATTGACCTCAGTCATTTTGTTCAGCAATTCTTCAAAAGCAGGCCAGGGGCTCACTGCTGAACATGCTTGCAATACTGATGTTTGTGCTGTGGAAAATTTTAGGAAGGGAATTCTATTTCCCTGAGCAAGTTTCCAAGCACTAAACTCTCTTTCAAATAATAAAAGAGGTTAGAGACGAGCTTAAGGAACAGATTCAATTTTTCAATGTGGCGTTAATAGGGGCAAAGCAAAGAGACAGATTGCATTGACAAGGAAACAAAAATGGGTAATGGATTTAATAGTTTGAGTTCCAATGGAAGAAATAACATTGTCCATGAGATTGTTGTATTTTTTTAAAAAATGTGGCTACCATTAATAGTGCATACAAGGACCAAAAACAAAAACAAAAACAAAAAAAAAAAAGAGCTCATACGGTAGTATATAAATCATTAAAAAGTTCTTGGCAAAATTAAGTACAGAAATATTTGTTTCCTCTTATCTATTGTCTTCATTATTCATATCCTCAGTAATTTCTTAAGAACTCAGTATCATTGATGGTAATATTTGCTGCCTACTAACCTGAGGTTTTCAACTTCTAAAAACAAAAACATCAATAACAGAAAACCCGGAGCTAATTTGTATGTTAGGATGATAACTTGTGGGGTTTTTTGGTAAGTGTTGCATGAGGAAAATTGTTAGATTCAGTATGTGATCAGATGGCTAGTCAAGGGACACTTCAGTTAATAGTTTTGTTAATTATTCCTGCTTGTTACGTAAGATATTGATGAAAGGTAACCAACTAAAAACTTTGAAAATCCCGTGAAATCGATGGGCCCATATACTAACTTATATGTGACAAAAAATTAGTACATAATTTAGATGAAGAAAGGAAATTTAGAAATATCAGATACAAACCCTTGCTTTAAACTGTAGAGTAATAATTAACTAGAGGGAATGATAACAATGTGTTAAAAGGTAGAGTTAAAATTTTGTTTCCAACCAAATGCAGAGAAAATACCTTCAATATGACAACTGATCCTAGCCCAGAAAAAGGCATGAGGAGTCCAATAGTATTGAGTTTATACTACCAGGTAGATATTTGGAAGCGAATTCAGTTTTGTCAATGTATAAATGGTAATTGTGATTATTTTATGAGAGGCAGAGGGACAGAGAAGAGTGAGGCACAAAATTAATGTAAAATACCTAACAAGAAAAGACAGACAATGGAATATTACAAACGAGAGAATTATTTTCAATCATACTTCCTACAATATTTGTTCAGGTACTTGAGGAGATGTGCATCCACACTATGGAATGGTCTATCTGCTGGTTTCAATGACTTTGCCACAGTGTAATTTTTTCCTTCAAAAGCAGTTAGATCAACCAATGAGCATATTAATGGAAACAACTAAAAGCAACAACAATTCAAGCATAAGAAATAGAGAAAAACTGTCTTAGATGTTCACTCAGCTTAAGTCTTAAAGAATGGGTGTTAGTCTGATCTGAATTTTCCATTGTAAGGATTTCTGTCAGTTTAGGATCATTAGAACTTACTAAACATCCCTTGAAGAGCTACCATGGGAAGCATTCGCCAAAGAAATGTTATAAATAGAGCTTTATTTTTGAAAAGCTCTTTGAGAAATAAAGAGCATTTTAAATTTCTTAGTCATAGAAGCACCTCTTCCATCCTAATGTATTGTGTTCTCATGTATTGTGAGCAGATATATTTCTCTTGGAACTTTCAGTTAGCTTAGAGGTATTAGCTAACGGGTGACTGTATCCCTCTATATACTTCACAGATGCTTCCAAACTTTACCAAAAACAAAATTAAAGAAAACAAAAAGTTTTCTTTTCATAGCCGCATTTCTATAGAGTAAATGTATTAAGACTATCACCTTACTTGAGAACTTAACTACAATTTGTGTGGAAGCAGAAAACCAAGGATAAGAATGTTAATTTGGATGTTGTTTTTGTCATTTTGTTGGCAGGGTATTTTGGTGAAATTTTATAGGTTCACTGTATCATCAATTGGCTAACCAAGAGATGTTTCCGTAGATAATATTTTTAATTGACTTTGCCTGTTATGTCAAATATTTATAAGACACTGACTAGCTAAAAGACTTTTATTTAGTGACTAAATGTATCCCAATTTTTGCCATTCAAAAATATCTATAAAGATCATTTTTCTTTTATTCTGAAGCCCTGTGACAGTCATTTATTGGTTTATGACTTCATAAAATCACTAACTAGTCTTCTGTGTTCTCTTGTTGCTTTGGATGGTAATATTACTCACATAGAGCTTTCTTTATTTTTCAGTTTTTTTGAGGTATAATTGACATAAAATTGTATCTTTTTTTTAAATATAGCTTTCATTTAGTGGGACGCCTGGGTGGCTCAGTGGTTGAGCACCAGCCTTTGGCCCAGGGCGTGATCCTGGAGTCCTGGGATGGAGTCCCACATCAGGATCCCTGCATGGAGCCTGTCTCTTCCTCTGCCTATGTCTGTCTGTCTGTCTGTCTGTCTCTGTGTGTGTGTGTGTGTCTCATCTGTGTCTCTCATGAATAAATAAAATCTTAAAAAAAAAAGATTTCATTTATTTATCTGAGAGAGAGAGAGAGCATGTGGGGGTGAGAGGCAGAGGGAGAGGGAGAAGAAGACTCCCTGCTGAGCAGTGAGCCCCACACAGGGCTCCATTCCAGGACCCTGGGACCATGACCAGAGCCAAAGATAGCTGCTTAACCAGCACTCCAATAAAATTGTACCTATTTAAAGTATACAATGTGATTATTTGACCTCTATATTTGCAAAATGATTACCACAATCAGGTTAATTAACACATCCATCATACACATACTTAAGTTTTTATGAATATGTAGGTATAGTGAGAGGGCTTAAGGTCTACTTTCTCAGCAAATTCAAGTATATCACCCACTATTATTAACTACAGTCACCATGTACAATAGAAACCCAGAGCTTGAACTCTTTGACTAGGATCTCCCCATCTCCCCTCATCAATCCTTTCCCATCCCCAAGCCCCTGGTAAGCACCATTCTACTCTCTATTTCTAGAAGTTCCACCTTTTTTTTTTTTTTTTTTAGTTTCCACATATAAGTGAGATTATAACTATTTGTCTTTCTCTATCTGGCTAATTTCACTTAATATAATGTGATTCATCCATGACTCTAAATTTGCCCATGTTGTTGCAAGTGGCAAGACTTCCATTTCATGACTGAACAATATTCCATCATATATTTTATTGTCTATATATACCACATCTTCTTTATGCATTCATCATCAATATAAGTTGTTTTACATATTTTGATTATCATGAATAATGCTATAATGAACATGGGAATGAAGATATCTTTTCAAAACACTGATTTCATTTCCTTTGGATATATACCTGGAAAAAGAGTATTGGATCATATGGTAGTTCTATTTTAATTTTTGGAGAAATGTCAGTTCCATTTTATGTGGTGGTAGCACTATTCTATATTACCACCATTTATATTTGTTATCTTTTGTCTTTTTGATAAAAGCCATCCTAATGGTTGTGAGATATTTCATTGTAGATTTGGTTTACATTTCCCTAATGATTAGTGATACTGAGAATCTGTTCAAGTACCTATTGGGCATTTGTATATCTTTTTTTGGAAAAAAAAGTCTATTCAAGTCCTTTGCCCATTTTAAAATCAGATTATTATTATTATTATTGTTATTATTTTGCTTTTGTGTTGTAGAAGTTCCTTATATATTTTGGATATTAACTCCTTATCAGATACATGGTTGGTAAGTATTTTCTTCCATTCCATAGGTTGCTTTTTCATTTGGCTGATTGTTTCCTTTGCTGTGTAGAAGCTTTTTCGGTTTGATATAATACTACTTGCTTATTTTTTTTTTAATTTTGTTATTTTATTTATTTATTTATTTATTTATTTATTTATTTATTTATTTATTTATTTATTTATATCATATCTAAAAAATCATTGCCAGGATGCCTGGGTGACTCATCGGTTGAGCTCCTGCCTTCAACTCAGGGCGTGATCCTGTGGTCCCGGGATCCAGTCTCACATTGGGCTCCCTGCATGGAGTCTGCTTCTCCCTCTGCCTATGTCTCTGCCTCTATCTCTCATGAATAAATAAATAAAATCTCTAAAAATAAAAAATAAAAAATAAAGAAAAAAATAATAAAAAATCATTGCCAATCCAATTTCAAGAAGCTTCTTCCCTATGTTTTCTTCTAGGAATTTATGGTTTCAGGTCTTACATTTAGGTCTTTAACTCATTTCAAGTTAATTTTTGGGGAATAGTGTAAGATACAGATCCAGTTTCCTTTTACATGATATCCAGTTTTGGATACCAGTTTTGGATATCCAGTTTTCCAATACCATTTTTAAAGAGACTATCTTTTTCCTATTGTGCTCTTAGCAATTTTTTAAAAAAATTATTGACCTATATATCCGGACTCTGACTCAGTTCTTTTTTTTTTTTTTTAAGATTTTATTTATTCATGAGAGACACAGAGAGAGAAGCAGAGACACAGGTGGGGGAGGGGGGAAGCAGGCTCTCTGTGGGGAGTCCGCTGTGAGACTCGATCCCAGGATGCTGGGATCATGCCCTGGGCTGAAGGCAGATGCTCAACCACTGAGTCACCTGAGTGTCCCTCTGACTTTGTTCTATGATCTGTGTGTCTGCTTTTATGTCAGTACCATTCTGTTTTGGTTACTATAGCTTTGTAATATTGTATGTATCCTGCGAATTTATTGAGTTAATTTATTAGTCCCAACAGTTTTTGGGTGGAGTCTTTTCAGGTTTTCTATATACAAGATCATGTCATATGCAAACACAATTTTTCTTCTTGCTTTCCAATTGGGATACCTTTCCTTCCTTCTTTCCTTTCTTCCTTCTTCCCTCCCTCCCTCCCTCCTATCCACATCTCTTTCTTCCTTCCTCTCTCCCTCTTTCTTTCTTTCTGAACTTAGGAAGCCTAAATAGACTTCCAGTACTATGTTGAACAGATGTGGCAAGAGTGAGCATCTTTGTCTTGTTCCTGATCTTAGCCTGACATTAGCTATGGCTTGTTATATATGGTCTTTATTATATTGAGAATACATATTATTTTATTGCTTCTATACCTAATGTGTTGAGAGTTTTTAACATGAAAAAACTTAGAATATTTTCAAATGTATTATCTGCATCTATTGAGGTGACCACATGATTTTTATCCTTCACCCTATTAATGTGGTGTCTCATATTCTTTGATGTTTGTTTATTGAACTGTCCTTGCATTCCAGGGATAATTCCTACCTGGTAAGTCAAACTTGATCATGGCGTATGATCATTTTACCATGTTGTTGAATACTGTTTGCTAGTATTTCGTTGAGGATTTTTGCATCTATACTTATCAGGGATATTTGCTTGTAATTTTCTTTCTTGTGGTTCCTTGTCTGGCTTTTGTATAAGGATAATGCTGGCCTCATAAAATGAATTTGTATTGTTCTCCCCTTTTCAATTTTTTGGAAGACTTTTAGAATCATTAGCATTAATCCTTATTTAAATGTTTAGTAGAATTCACCACTAAAGCAATCAGATCCTGGACTTTTCTTTCTTGGGAGGTTTCTGATTACTGACTCAATCTCCTTGCTCATTTTTCATTTTTTCAGGCTTTTTATCTTCTCATGATTCAGATTTCATAGGATGTTTGTTTCTAGCAATTTGTCCACCTTTTTCTAGGTTATTCAATTTATGGGCATGTAATTGGTCATAGTATTTTCTTGATACTTTGTATTTTTGTTATCAGTTGTGATGTCTCATCTTTTGCTTCTGATTTCATTTATTTGAGTCTTCTCTTTTCTTAGTTTAGTAAAAATTTGTCAGGTTTTCTTTTTATCTTTTCAAAAAAATCTTTTAATTTAATTGATTTTTTTTGGTTGTTTGTTTTTCTGGTCTCTATTTTATCTATTTCTATGACAATATTAGAGTATTCCAATACTATATATTTCATCATGTTAAGATCAAGAACAAGATAAGAATGCCCACATAAGGTATTGAAACTAAATGATTAAATGATTTTGGTATTTAAAAATGGAAAAGCTTTTGTTCCCACTCAACTTAAGACCAATCATCCCAGCTAGCTCTTACACCCTCAACTATCCTTATCTGATCCATGTTGAAGAAATTGCTAATAATTCCACAAACTTTGTGATAAATACAACTTGGTACAAACTCTTTTAGCCTTACAACTTTTTAGTTGTTACTGCATGTTCAAAATCCTGCCTGGTAGCTGTCTTGCTACCTCTAAAGGATACAAATCTTGCCAGCACCATTTTAACTGTTCTTCTCTCAGACACCTACCTACATCATATCATCAAGTGACTCCATAGAGAATTTTCCAAATTTTGCTTTTGCTTTTCATTTTTCAAACCAGATCAGCTTCTGCTTGTTTTGGCTTAATATTTTGTACAGCTTCAAAATGTGTTTTGTCTTTTCAAGTGAAATGAATACAAATTGCTTGCAGAGCACCTATGCAATTGAGCAGATTTCAGACTGCCATAACCTACTCAGGAAAGCAAAGCAAAGCAAATGCTCTGTTAAAATTAATAATGAAAGAATAATAGAGAGAATTATATAATCTTCCACACAGTCATTTGCAAAAGTAAAGTTTGTCTCCAAAGATTAGTTTAAATAATTAAAAGTTAAAGACACTGCCAAGCTATGACAAAAAATAAAGTTTACTTTTTGAAACAGTACATATGTTACTGACCTAAAGAGAGAGAGAGAGAGAGAGACAGAGAGACAGAGACAGAGAGCTATTATAAAGGAAAAAGCACATTTGGCACAGCAAAGTTCTTTGAAGCCAGTGCGTATGATCTGAGTTTGAGTTACTGGGTATTGTCGATATTCACTTTATGCAGCACACAAAATTAAATTATTTAATACTATGGTGACACCCTTCAATAATCTGACTGGCAAGATTATGACAAACGAGGGAAACAGATAAAAACTGATTTTAAAAATTGCATGACACAGTGATATTATATTTTATTGCTATCTTTTAAGAAAGATAAATTAAAATAATTAATTTTACTTCTCAATTTCGGGAATTAAGATATATGCATTATGTGTCATATTTCCACATGTACATGGCAGATAGGAAATGTTGGGCTATAGACTCTGCAAATTGCAAATTAGCCTGCTGGTCATAGAATGAAATATCAAATACTCTTCCCTTGCTCTGCCTCGTCTCTCTCATTCCTTTCCTGACAGAATGGTCAAAACTAGTCAAAGAGGTTCTGGAGGATTTCATAAAAGGGCTACTGCTGTAACTAATTCATGCCAAATCATTACAATATAGCAAGAGCTTTTTTTAAAATCCAAATGATAAAATACACCTTAGCAAATGGTATAAAAGAAAATCATCTCATTCCATTTGCATGTAAAATTACTATATGTTCCATAATGTTTATTTGGACAGACACATTTTAATTAAAATAGTCAGATTATCATTGAATATCAAACAAACTGCACAGTACATCATTCATGCACCTGAATAAAAATGACAGAAAATATTAATATGGTATCCACACAGTACTCCAGGTAATTGGTTTTTTCTATCATTGCATTTTACTGTCGGGAAACATAGTGTGAAGTTGTGGATCTTTGAAGACACATCTAAATTCTTAAAGAAGAGAAGAATATATTCTGGGTGTTGAGCTCATGATCTTTAAAAAACCCAACAATTTTAAAGTGAAGAATTAACAACATCAAAAATGCTATGAGAAATGAATTACATACAGATGAACTCACTATGATTAATTTTATTCTCCTCTTTATTTTTTCTGCCTATTTTTGTAGGCATATAGACATATGCAAATATACAAAAGTAGTAGTGCTGTGAAGCAGCTGCCAGCTAGATGTACATTTGGGGCAAAGATGAAGAATTTATGTCAATCAATATCCAACTTTCCATTTTTAAGGTATAAAATATTTTCCTTTTCCATTGTATCTTTCCCACCTCATTTATCACCATGTTTACTTAAAAGAAAAGTATACTGGAGCTTTAATTTGTTTCCACAGTGACCTGTCCATCTTAGAGGGAACCAAGTTTCACATCATAAACCTGTTTCAAATTGCCTTTCTATTCTTTGCAAGATGTTTTGAAACGGAGAATCTTGGGATATTTGTGTTGGTGAATGGTTATCAGAACTCTTCTTAGTTATCCTCATTGCTATATTCATTGGTGTGGGTCAACAAAGTTGGAATGAATAAAAGATCAAATGTGGCAGCATGAGCTCTTGGAAACCATACAGAACAGCTTCTGTTGTGACACTATAGACTGGCTATGAGTAAGTTCATTGCCTTCTTTGGTGTATTTTCCTCATATTTGTAAAATGAGAAGTTTATGCTATATATTTTCTAAAATGAACATCTAAAAATCTACCCGATTTCTTGTTTTTTTTTTTTTTTTAAAAAAAAACAAAACAAAACAAAGAAACCACCTGAATCATTTATAAGCAAACATTTGCCACATACCTGGAAGTTTGGCTTGCTTGCTTCTGTTTGTATCTAGATTATTCATAATCTATAAATTACTTGAATTTCTAGGGCCATTAATAACTGGTATTTCCATAATGTTTCCATTTTGAAAGGAATATAGGGAAGTATAAAAATGTCCTGAAAATGAAATATGTCAAGAATGTAGAGCAAAATTACTACTGTCACTCATTTAGTTTTTGAGGGGGAAAAACATATTCCAAATGTTCCTCTCTTTAGAAAATAACTACATTCTATTAATATAATTCGTAAAACCATTTTGCAATAGATATACTAATTTGAAACAAAATATTTAAATTTGGCATAAAATTAAACCCCATCCCTCTTTTATTTGTATCCATTGCACTGAGAACTCTCTAGAAATTGATCGTCCTGAGCCAACTGACAATCATGTTCAAATATGACACATATTCCTATAAGAGGTAAAAATTAGTGAATTGACATAATTCTAGTTCAGCTATGTTTACATTGCCATTCTACAAACAAGCTTTTCTTCCTAATGGAACAGCTTGACAATTCTCAGAAACCCAGACTACTTGAGTGAAAATTCAATAAGTAAGTTAAGAATACCAAATGGTAACCAGGCCTTGGGGAAACTATAGAATTGAAACACAACTTTTTTTTGACAGTTTGTAGTGTAGCTCTGGTGCTCTGTTTCAAAATCTGTCAGAAAGATGATAACTGGACTTAGGAGTTTAGTTTGATTTTTAAACCAAATAATCGGACAGCCTGTCTGGCATTACTGCCTTTGGCCATTTAAAAAAAAAAAAAAAACAAAAAAAAATACACAACTCTGAGTTTTGAAAGAGCAAAACATTAAAATCATCAAATTGTTGCTGTGTACTGGCAGAAGCATTTTCTAAGTTTCACGGCATGAACATCCAGTCAGGGCAACCAGATAATGAAGGCATCCTCACTGATGTCAATAGGACTCGACAGCAAACACATCCCCAAAGAAATGATCTTTAACAATGATGTCATCTAAAGTGATGGGGGAATCATCAACCTCCATTTGTTTCAATGGTGATTTTAGTTACACTTTCTCAACATGAATAAACAGGGACCCTCCCCACATTTATTTTATCTGATACTCAAGTAAATCTAAGAAAATTGATCCTAGAATCTCATTGCTTTTGAGTTTCATCAGGTTTCTGTTAAACATCTACAAAGAAGAATGGAAAACAACAACAACAAAAACCACTAATAATATTATATTTAGAGGTGTATTTGACTGGAAACTTATTCGCAAGGGTAATTCATAGTTGCATGAATCATAGAGTCATTAGACCCTAGAGTTTGAAGATACTTTAAAGATTATGTCACTTTTAATTCTGCTATTCCTGTATTCTATAACATTTGAATACAGAATATATTAAATTAAGCCATTAAACCAACAAGATCTGATTATTTTCATGATGACTTAAGACAAGTAACAAAGATAATATTTATCATAAGTCTTTTATTCCTCACATGCTATATTAAGTACTTTATGTACATTTTTTCCTTCGACTCTGAAACCCTTCTGTGAAGTAGGTACCACTAGTATCCATTTTGCAGTGAGGACACTGAAGCTTTGAGAGGCTTCATGGCTTTCTCAGAGCACAAAGTCAGTAATTGGTACTCACAGGTGATTCTTAATCATAGCCTACCTGGATTCATATAGAGATGTTTGACAGCTGTTTATTCTCATTACCTAGATAAATAATTACCTTAAAAATATTGCAAATTTTCTACCTGGTGTATTGAAGGGATTTGAAATGGTCTACCCATTAGAAAACAAGAAAAAGAAAGAAGGAAACTTCACTGTGGACCTGGTTGAAAATTTATATCAATTAATTCAATAATACAAATAAATTATAGAGGAACTTACCCATATCCCCCTGTGTCTTTTATTCATCATATCCATAACTATTATTCCAAAGATACATGACACCAAAGGATAAATTTCGAGGGAGTAGGTAAGGCTGGGACAAATCTTACTGAAAGGATTAGCATGTGGCAATGAAACCAGGGAAGGAAGCTGTGACATGGGGCTTTGTGTAAGGAAGAAGAAGAAGAAAGAAGAAGAAGAAGAAGAAGAAGAAGAAGAAGAAGAAGAAGAAGAAGAAGAAGAAGAAGAAGAAGAAGAAGAAGAAGAAGAAGAAGAAGATTGCTGAAAGGGAAATAGGATAGATAAAGACAAAAATCGAGGCAGAAGGAGAGAGAGGAAGAGAGGCAGAGACTGGGAGGGACAGAAGGAGAGCGACAAAACTGATGAAAGTAAGCTTAACTTTCTCTTTGGTTTAGGATTGGTACTACTCATAGCTCTCCAATGTTTTTAATGCCCATTTGTATATTGAGCAAGTAAAGAAAAATTTTTAAAAATCATCATATCTGTAATGCTTATAAGACACAGAAGTAATCCTTGCCAAATAATTCAGACAACTAAGGTTAAAATGTTGAAAATATGAGACCTGGTTTAAGGAGAAGACAAGAATGGAAGTTGCTCAATATTCTCTATACACTTAAACACCACCAGAAACACTAGAGGATGAAGGAAATTGTATTTCCGTGAACTCTCTTCATGGGAAGTTCTGTCAATAGTGGAAAGATGGAATACTTAGGGTGAGCTTAGCCTGTCTGCACCTCCCCACCCCTCGTTCCCAGCTGTCATGCTAGCTTCTTGACTCAAGAAATTTTAGTCTTCTGCTAAGAGGAAAATGCAAATTTAGAGCTTGGACTTCGGAGAGGAATCCTTCAAGGCATTATAGTATTGCCACAAACAATTCTGTTTTCCCTCCTTCTACCTATAGATCCCAGCATCTTTCTTATTAAAAAAATTAAAACAGGGGATGCCTGAGTGGCTCAGAGGTTGAGCGTCTGCCTTTGGCTGAGGGCGTGATCTGGAGTTCTGGGATCGGGTCCCACATCGGGTCCCACATCGGGCTCCTGCATGGAGCCTGCTTCTCTCTCTACCTATGTCTCTGACTCTCTCTCTGTGTCTCTCATAATAATTAAATAAAATCTTAAAATAAATAAATAAATAAATAAATAAATAAATAAATAAATAAATAAATGTAAAACAGGAGTCTGACATTTATTTGAAGGAGCATCAGGTTGTGAGCCTTCTCCGGGTGGCCATGTGTCTTAAAGCAGCTCCAATCACTGCAGAGTCAGAGGAAGCAATGCAAGAATATCCTACTCCCACTGTTTTAAGCAAATACTTACATGATAATAAAACCAAGCAAGTGACGAAACCCCAACCAACAAAAAGAAATCATCAAGAAAAGTTCATACCATACTTCTCCTTCCCAATGTATATCTTTTTATCACATTGATCTTTTAATACTGGATAAGCATCCTCTAAATAAACCATCACTTCACCTCTGCAGGCTAAATCGGTAAAATAAGTTTGTCATCTTTACAGTGAACTAGAATATCTGAACGGAGATTGACCGTTGTTCCATTCATACACAACTGCCTCTAGTTCTCTCCAGATCCTTGTGAGGGGATATTTGGTCTGTAGAAAACTGTATTTATATTTGTGCTATGCACTCCAAAAAAGATTAGGTTAATTTACACATTCACAGGGATACATAGTTACAACATGAACCCCTAAGTAATATTTGGACTATTTTATCAAATCACAGCCACTGGGAGGAATGTCGGTGATGCAATGCAAAAGGCAACTATAGGATTTCTCCATTCCAAACAGCACCAGTAGGAGCAGCTCTTTCCAGATCACTGAGTGGTTTGGAGGACTCAAAAATTCTGTCACCCTATCAACACCTAGAGGAAGGCTTTCCCCAGAAGTCCCAGTCACTGCAAAGGACCACCGGGACTTGGAACCTCTGAGGTCTGTACAGTAGTGAGGAGAAACAGGGATGGCCAGAGCTTTGGAAATACTGCCTATAACATATGTTTTACTTTTAAAAATTACTGTTGAACATTTATAAACTTGGAAAGGAATTCTTTGCAAATTTGTTTTTATTCTTACAGGAGAGGCAGATGGAAATCAGATAACTGAAAGCCAGAATAACAGAATTTGAGGACCTAACCCAGAATCAGAAGAGAGATGTTCTCCAGAGCCACAACTGACTGGGGATTTTATGAATTTTCATGAGAAGGAGTCCGTAGTTAACACCGGAGTACCAGGTCAATTCTACAGTTCATATGCATCTATGCGTGTGTTGTATGTATCCAAACAAATTGTTTTCTAGATTTATGCTCAAGCTGACATATTTTTGACAGCATTGTGTGTTGTAATTAACTTTTTCACTAAGGATATGAACTGAAAAAAATACCTTTCAAATAAATAATGGGGTAGTCACATATTTAAAGCCATTTTAAAAAATAATTTTAGAAACATAGCAAAATGCTTTGCAATATAACATAAAATGAATAATAATCGGGCAGCAAATTATATGTGATAAGGCAGAAATTGTTAAAGATTCTAAAATATGAGAAGATATTGTAGCCCTGCTTATTTTGAAATGACGTTATGATTAATTTCCTTTTTTAAAGGATGAGTATGCATTATTAAAAACGTTTTTTAAAAGTTTCCATTTCTTTGAGGAACCAGTTTAGATATTAAGCTATTAAGATTAAGTAGATTAGGGGGTCCCTGGACCGCCCAGTGGCTTGGCGCCTGCCTTCAGCTCAGTCCTGGGGTCCTGAGATAGAATCCCACGTCGGGCTCCCTGCAAGGAGCCTGTTTCTCCCTCTGCCTGTGTCCCTGCCTCTCTCTCTCTCTCTCTCTCTCTCTCTTTCTGTCTTTCATGAATAAGTAAATAAAATCTAAAAAAAAAAAAAAAAAAAAAAAAAGATTAAGTAGATTAGGGTGCCTGGGTGTCTCAGTTGGTTAAGCGACCAACCTTGATTTTTGCTTAGGTCATGGTCTCAGGGTTATGGGATTGAGCCCGGGTCCAGCTCCACCTTGGGGCGTGGAAATTGCTTAAGATTCTTTCCTTCCCGCTCCCACGGCCTCTCCCCACACTTAAAAAAAAACTGAATAGATCAAATGACTTGTCTATTCCCATTCCAGTTACCGGTGTGGGAAACCAGGTCAACAGCGCCCTCTGCAGAGTGGTGATAAATGGCATCGCTTTTATTTTGGGTGAAAAGGACTGACTAGTAAAGCAACAAGTTTTGCTATTCATAAATATAATGATGTACGTTTGTTCTTATTGTTACAGAACAAAACTGATAGTGATTGTTTGCTAAATTATAACATTCTTTTTATGCTTTCCTACCATCTCCTGCTCCATGTGCTACCCTAACCCTAACCCTAACCCTAACCCTAACCCTAACCCTAAACCTGCTTTCAATTCTGTCACGTAAATTTTTACTTACCACATTGTATTTATAAATTTGTACTTGCAGAAGATAGAGACAACAATTTATTTAAGTCAGATATTCTCTTTCTAAAAACCACTGAAATGTTATTATGATATTGTGTTAGTTCAAGGGGTACCGTCACAAATAAAAAGCAGTGACTTTAAATGAGTAGATGGGTATGGTTGGCTGATTGTTGAAAAGAAAAGCTTCTAAAAATTGAATTGCTTACCACCTGCACTCACATACCAACATTATGCCTTTGTTCTTACTCTTTGGAAAAATATCTTACTCTATTCTATTGCGACCAGATTTCATTAAATTAATCTAAGCAATTTTTAGAAGAAAAATATATCGGCTACACTAACTCTCTAGCCTTTATATTTCTTAAGCTCACTTTTTCTCACTATACCCACACTTACACACAAGCATATACATGTACACAGTCACATGAACACTCACCCACAGTGCAGTTCCTTCCATCCGTTATCTACAGTTATACCCCATTGGGTAACCGACTTATTAATTACAAAAATCTATTTCCTACTTCTCTCACTTCTATTCAGCTCAATCTTGTCCCTTTCAAAATCAACCTTTGACCAATTGCTTGTGACTATTTTTCCTTCTACTTTATGGATTCTTTAAGGGACAGCTTTCAATTCCTTCTGACTTCTCTGAAATGATACAATTGTTTCTCCCATCTTTTTATCTCTTCTTCCTAATTTGTACTTCTCCTGTCTCTACCATTTCCCTTTAAGATTGCAGCCGTTTCTTCTTCAGTACCCAGAAGTGGGACCACCCTTCACTTCCCACTTCTTGACTTCCTACTATGTCTCGGGCTCTTAAAAATTAGACCAGCTATTTTTTTTTTTGCTTTATTATACCCAGTGACTGGTACTAAGTAAGAGCTCAACAAATATTATTTAAATGAGTTTATTCTGAAATTTTAGGACAAGACTTGTTTTATTACCTCCACTAATCCTTCCTTGTCTTCCCTCTCACCAGCCTCTGTGATTTTCATATCCATGTTAATGCCTCTATTATTAATGCTGTTCCCCATTTTCCAAAATCCTTATATTCCAGGAAAATTTCTCAACTACTTCAATTATCCATGAGCACACCTATAACTGAGACCACACTATCATTCAGAATGGGTCATCTCCAGCATCTTCTGCAAGGTACCTTTCCCTTACTTTCATTTCTATATAAATACACTTTCATTCCTCTTTTGATCATTGGTTTCTTGGTCCCAATAAAAAAAAAGTCTATAAACTTATAAGTATATTCTCACATTTTTTTTCTCTTGAATTTATAGTTCTTGCAGTTTCTTTCAAAGTCCTACACCTTGGTAGAGAAACAGTTATTCATCTAGGTTACATTGTCTTATGCTTTTCAACTTTCTTTTTTATGATAGTTTCACTTCTCTTGCAGGTCCCTGTATAGTCTTCCAGTTGGATGCTTTCCACTGGGTTGATTCAAAGTTACTGACTTTTTGTTCTATTCTGTTTTGCCCATGCAGTGAATGTTAAATTTTTTTTTATATTGCTTTTCAGTCTTAACATTTCCATTTGATTATTGTTTCGGTTTCCTCGGGTAACTGCAAATTAACTAACACAAACTGGGTGACTTCAAACAATAGAAATGTATTCTCTCCCAGTTCTATGAGTCTGAAATCAAGATGTTAGCAGGGCCACTCTCCATCAGAAGGCTCTGGGGAAGAATCCTTCCTTGACTCTTCTAGCTTCTGGTGATCGCTAGCAGTTCTTAGCATTCCTCTCCTTGTGGTAACCTCCCGTGAATCTCTGCCTCCATCTTCCCGTGGCATTCTTCCCTCAGTCTCTTCTTCATTTGGGTCTTTTCTTAGAAAGACACTATTTATTGCATTTAGAGCCTATGCTAATCCAGTTTGGCCTCATCTTAACAAAAGCCCTATATCCAAAGGAGGTTGCATTCATAGGTACCAGCGGTTAGGACTCCAACATACTTTTGGGGAGACACAGTTCAATTTTCAATTCTTTTTTACACTTTCTGCTTGTGGCTGAAAGTTTACTATCTTCAATTAGAAAAATATTTTTCTTGTCTCATTGAGCAGAGTTATATTAGCTGCTGTAAAATCCTTATCTCATCTCAACATCTGTGCAGTGTCACAGTCATTGCTCTTGATTATCTTCTGTCTTTGGAACAAATCACAGTTCCTGAGTGCTTTATGCAATGAACAATTTGGGATTGCATTATTTGCATTTTGCATGTTGGGTTGTGGAGTCTCTGGATTCTGTTAGCTTCCTCCAAAAAATATGACACTTGATCTGCCATCTAATTAATGTGGTTAGACTCAAACAGCAAACTCTGTTCCAACTGCTGTGGGCAGCTCAGTTTGACGGTTTATATTAGCAGGGAGGTTTCTGGACTTCTTACATGCAGGGTCCAGTGTCTAAGACTAGGATAGATTTTATATAGAGAACTGAGCTCCCTTTTTCTAGATCTCTCTGTGCAAATTCCTCCGTTGCTTTCTGGCTTCTCTGGTTGTCCTGTCTTCCTTTTCCTGAGGCCAAAAAGATGGCAGATATTTTTGTTTTTGTTTTAATCTCTCTGCAATGCATTCTGGGCAAATTTATTGACTCTATCTTCTCATTTATTATCTATTCAGGTTGCAAGGATTTTTTTATACTTTCCATTTATGTTAACTAGTAGAGAATAAGTAAGAAATTGATTAAAAAATAACTAAGGAAATTAATGAAGATAATAATAATCCCTTTAAGGAGAATAATAATGGATTCACCTACATTTTTAAAATTTCATTCATTATATCCTCTTTGGGGAATATTCTTTTTTTTTTTTCCTGAGAAGATTTCCTTTTACTTTTTTTTGTACTGTATTCTTGATTTCCTATATCCATATCCATATTCCAAACAGTACAAGATAGCATAATTTATCTTTGTAAATTGCTTTCAAAAATCATTATCATCTTACTAATTATATTGTCTGCAAAATTTGCATTGACTCTAGTCACATTTACCACAGATATAACTCCATTTCCTGGATCTCTGACCAAATACCAGTTTCAGCCAACGTTGTCTGCATCTGCCCATATAAATCACTCCATAAATTAGAGTCTGCATTCCTCACAGAAAATGGATTCGTTTTTGAATCCAAACAAAATAAATCATATAGGAGAATCATGAAGTTAGGATTGCAGCCTAATTTTCATTAAGCTCCTTCATTAACATAGTTTAAAGCTTCAATTCATAATCAAAATGTTGTAAAATTACGTCCATAGTAATTGTTTATTTTTCTTCCCATCTCATCCACATATAGTATTCACTTAGGAGGTTTTTCTCCCTTTGTTTTCAGGGTCTTTGTGCTTTTATCGGCTGCTTAATCTCATTTGCAACTTTCAGGTTTCTTTATAGGATCCTGCAGAAACTTAATAAGCATTTCTGTATTTTAACATTAAAGACAATGGAGTCTGGATTTGGTAACAATATCAACATTTCAACTATCACCATGTGTATTCATTCTTTTAATATTAATTAATTCATTAATTCATTTAATATTCACTTAGTGCCTACCCCGAGTCAAGTATTTGATGGTGATAAACGTTATGTTTTCTGCTCTTAATCTCAGTCAAGTGATGGAGACAAATACTGATACATTTGAGATAAGCTCTGTAAACGAAATATGTACTTGGAAAGAACATCTTCACTGGCCATTGCCAGCTAAATGTCTGGTGCAAACCTAAATCAGATGGAGGGCTGTCAGGAATCATTGCTCATGTTGCTGAAGTGATCACTTCTACAGCCGCTCAGCCTTTGTTTCTTTATTGGCTAGGAATTATGTAAATTGCTTTCTCCATATGTTTAAAATGTAAGGATGATTGTTTTTTATATAAATTTTTAAACTTGTCCAAGCATTGTAAACAGTGTAAAGGGTGAAAAGTGGGAATGTCACATGTCACAGTGTATCAGGCTAATGAGATGTCTAACAAAGACTCATAGACATACAGCCTGGAAAACTCTTCTTCATATTCATGTTCTTGATAATTTCTTGTTTATAATATAACATAAGCCAAGAAAACTATTTCTTTCAGTAGAATTGTGGGTCAACTCAAGGTAAGCCATTATTCTATAAAAACATTGTTCAGAAATAACCTAATTAGGTCTTATAACCACATTTCTAAGGGCTACTGTTCTGTTATTATGTGTAAAATATAGGAACACTTCCCAATAAAGTGAAAATGAGGAAAACTGATATGATATCTACAGGAGTAAGCTAACAATTTTCCAGACAACAGAGTTATATATTTTGCATTATTGTTCTGAAGACCTATAGGCTTTGATTACTTGGGACTGCCTTTTTTTTTTTTTTTTTTTTTTTGCCCTTCCTAGCAGAGCTGCAGATTTAATTTTATCGGTATGAGAAATATGAAGCTAGGGAATTTAATAATTGTTTCACTAGGTAAGGGATGAAGTAAATTCCATTGCCTTTCGTTTGATTACAATCTTCCCTGCTGGTTTAATTAAAAATATCCATGTGAGGAGGAAGAAACATGGTAGAGGATCTAATTGTTTTATTGTACTGGATGTAGAGTAGGAACAATGAAATTGAAAGTTTATAGTTGTAAAACTTAAATGTTTCATGTAAATCTAAAATGCAGACACAGGTCAGCTATAGACAAATGTCAGTAGAGTAGATTCAAAATGCACTGCAGGCAGAAAAGATGACATTTATCAGTCATCCATACATCAGTAACTAAAACAATTTTAGGGTTGTCTAGACAGGCATTTATTATTTCTTAAATTTAAATCTTTAGTAGAAGGACAACAGCAGGCATAGTATCTATATTTAGTTTCACAAGAAATGAGAAGAAGGCCCAGGAACAATTTCAAAAACATTTGCAAGTGTATATAGAAAAAAGTTTCATTGCTGTTATTACGTATTGAAAGCAACTATGTGACTAAATTAGTTTTCTCAGCTACCATGACACAGGCCTGAAAAAATATACTAAATACTGATAGGCATAGTTCAGTTTTGGATTTGAGGTATAAGATTTGTTTTATAGAAGAGGAATCTTTGCAACATTTTCAAGCTTTTAATAAAAATCTTTACTAAATCAGAATATTGTTTTTAATACCAATTTGAAAATAGTAGAATAAAGTAGCGGGAAATTAAATATGCTAACATTATGAAAATGATATCCAAAACCTTTTCCAAATATAAAACCAGTAAAGGATTGTGAGAAATAATAAAAAATAAGCAGGATGGTGGATAGTACAGAGCTATAAATAACTTTCAATCAAAGGGAAAATATAATTGGATAGGAAATTTTATTTGAAACTATCAATTGAAAGTATGGTTTAGAAAACCTGATCTATAAAGTAAGAACTAATGTGTCCCAAGATTTCTAAATGGAAAGAATAGAATAAGTTCTATATAAGAAGTTTGGGAAATTAAAAACAAAAACCAAAGAGCAATCTAAAGAAACAAACAATGAAAGCACAAACAAAATAAATCTTTATGTATCAGTTGCTGAACCACTTTGGAATTTTATTTATTTTTCTGGTGTCATTTTATTTTATTTTTTACCTGTAATTACAGTTTTAAGTGATATAATTTTTATATTCTTGAATAATATTTTGCTAGTATTAATATACCTTTCTATATATGTGGCTATCTAGTCCTTCAATTACTTGTCTTCATCCCTTTCTACCATGGAAAATCTATAGGTTCTAACATTTTTCACTGTTTGATACCAAAGAATTTTTCTCTTTTTTCTCTTGCTATATTTTTGAAACAAAATTTTTGATTTTTGAAGTCTTCCTTAGTTTGGGCCCAATATTTTTTTTAAAACTACCAATGATCTTGTTTTTCTAGCAATGATTTATTTTAATGCATATTTTTGTGTGTTCAGAAATCATGGTATTTTAATGCCATCTATTCTTTGGCTTTCCAGGAAGTGCATTTTACCCTCCCCCCCAACACATACCCCAGATATCTGTCTTTGTGATGAACATTATTGTGCTAAATATATTACATGGTGCAGATTACCTCAGTCCAGTACTTCTAGATCTTATAGCCGTAAATCACAGCTTTTAAATATTTATAACATTCCCTTGAACACTTAAAGGAGAAAGCCAAAATAAATTTTTTCATTTGCTCTTAGAGTAAAAATGCTTTTGCTGGTTAATGAAATAGTTTTTCTTTCTTTCTTTCTTTTTTTTTAAAGAAATTAAGTTAGACTAAATAACCTCTATTTAAATATTTGGTATTGGATGAGTATTCCTGAGTGTTCAGCTTTTCCTTCCTGAGCATCAAAATAATGGCTAAGAGGCAGGTCCTCAATACAATCTAAGGATCACTTTCTATCTTTTAGCTTTTATTTTACCTGGAATTCCCTTCAGCTTCCAATGTTAATCATCAACCTTACTGTTTTCTTTAGACAAAAATTTCACCCAAATATCCACCAAATAAAATAAAGCAATCCCAATTCCATTGAGAGTTCATATTCTCCTATATAAGACCAACTGCAATACATAGTTCAAATGTACAAATATAAAGTTGGTTTAATGTTAAAAAAAGATCCGTCACTCATAAAGAGGAGCAGGGCCCATTTTCCAACATCCAGAGACAGAATAATCTGGTCCTAGATTTAAAAAAAATGAAACACATGAGTACTGAAGCATTCCTTAGAATTCCTCAAGACGTCATAAACCAATTTGGGGTTCATTTCCAAGATTTTTAGGGCAAACCTACTTTGCTCTACTATATGCTGGGAATTTCTTAGATTTTACTTCTAATACCTGCCTTACCATCAGTATCCACTAGGTGGAGATAAAATTATATATTTCTTTAGGTTTAGGCCAACCAACATTTATGATGCTCTATGAAAGGAATATTCATTTTCACAATTTGAACATGCACCGGCTAATTGTTGCTTCATAAATGCTCTTATATTAATCTATATTTTTCCTGAATATTATTTTTATATCGGTCTACATTTCCTTTTTTGTTTCTGTGTTTTATTATAGATTTTAAAATATAGACTACAAATCGAATTGATTTCAGTTTTATGATTTACTTTTATTTGTGGGAAAATACTATTGAATGAGTATTCACAATTCTGGAGTAGAATAAAATGTAATCCCCAGCATTATGTACCGATGCTTTGAGACTAAGTACAGGTTGTTGGCAGGGATTTAATTGGAGGAGTTAGAGAAGAGGTAGGAGATTTTCCTTTTTTCTGAGTCAGGTAAGAATGCTCCACTTAGCTCTATGACTGCTAGGAAGCAAAGGGAATGAAAGCAAATGAAGCGGTTATCAGATCCTGCAAGATCCCAAGTCATAAAGATCTGTCTCTACTTCTCTATCCTTTTTTTTTTTCTATTTGCTTTCTCCTCTCTTTTCTTCTCTTTTCCCTCTGGCTTTCTCTCTTTATATCTACCATATGGATACTCCTATCCATCTAGATGGATCTAGATACATGTACATATACATACGCACATATCTGAATTTATATTAGAATCTTATATAATGCAATTTATGTCTTGTATGCATATCCTATAAACAAACACAGTTAAGAACTTTGTTTTTAAAAGGCAAGAAATAAAAGAAGTACTTTTAAAAGGACTCCTTTTTCTGTCTTGTTTTAGGGGAAACAATTTGCTAATTACATATTATTAGAAATCTAGGCATTTTATTTCCTCCTTCTTTCTTGTTTTGCTAGAGAACAGAATGTTTCCTGTGAATCTTATTCAAGTGCTTTCCAGGAAACTGGGACTTTTAAATTTTCAGGCAGAAGAATGCTCTTTCCTGGGTAAGAACAGACTAAACTTAAAAACAAAGGACTTCTATAACTGCCTGGAATCTAGGGATGGCAACACTTCAAGAGCTAGTTTTTAATGTGAAGCTCTGAGTTACCAAGCACAGTAACTAACACTTGGAGGTCAGGATCTCTTCCTCTCTTCCCAAGAAATAGAATCCTGAAGTTCAAGGATCTCTCTCACAATACCACTTCTCATCTCTTGGGATATACACATACAAAGGTTCATTTGTAAATGAAGGACCCCAAAGTCCATACAAGCAAACACACAAAAGCAAAGAAACTCAATTGCTTCACTTTGGTAAATTGTTTAAACCCATTAAGTACATTTGATCATATGCAAATGAACTCAACGTCTTTGAGGTTTGAGGAAATAGTTTTCTCTCATTCTCTGTGGTTATCTGTGCGGATGGTCCTTTCAATTCTATATTACCCACACTCATGGTAACTTTAGCCAGGCATATGTCAAGCAGCCTATTATTTTAAAAATAAAATAGAATTTTCTATATGGAAAGTAAATAAATCATGCTCAGTGAAACACAACCTTTACCAATTTGAGTCTTTGACCAATCCATGTTGTTAAAATCAGTGATATAATTGCCCTTAGATTCTAAAAGCTTTTTAAGCCTAAAGCATTTAAGGCAAGTTAGTTTCTCAAAATTTCAAATTGCTTCCAGTTGGTAGCATTAGTGCAATAATAATGTTTGATGGTTTTAGACTTTTCATTTAATTCTTAATTGGAATAGAGACAAATGTTACTGATTATGAAAATGTTGCGTTCTATTACCAAATAAAATAAGTCTTCAAAAAGAAAAATAGTGTCAATCTTCACACTTGGATAAAGAAACAAAAAACAGTAATAACACACTATTCCTGTTTCAGCATAGGCACATGGGCTTAATAATGAGCATTTCTTCATCATTTTCCCTCTCTATTTTTTTGGCAGTCTTTTTAAGATATGCAAATAATCAAAGCAGAAAAACAAAGAAAATAACTGGCTAATGCATTCTGTTTACATTTTGATGCATGGAAATATCTTTTATGCATTAATGCTATGTACTAATACTGTTTCCGTACTGAATCCATTATTGTTGTCATTGATAATGGTCCCCAAACTGCAATTAACATCAATATTCATCTTCCGCAGAAATGATAAATTAGAAAGAGTGGTTCTTTAATTTACCTTAAAGAGACAAAAATCAACATGAACTCTCAAGTAATTTTTCCCAATGTTTTCTTCTGCTTTGCTGACCTCTCATCTCACACAGACACACACTCTGTCTCTTCATTCTTTTCATGTTATATTTGAAAACATAGGAGTAATCAGAAAAGCTTCAATACTGAATTTTATTTCTATGAACCTGGAGTAATTCTTACTATTAAGTTATGTCTTTTTTGTTGTTGTTATTCCACAAATTAAGGTAGTTTACATTGATAATCTCAGATTATGAACTGGACTGTGTGAACTAAAATGACGACATTTACTGCTAATGTGACTTTGATCAAAGAAGCTATTCCTTATAATTTCACCTGCAAAATGAAAATGATATATACCTGATTTTACTATTAATTGAGTTAATGCATGCAAAATCCTTAAAAAAGTATCTGGAGCTCAAATGTAAAATGTTACCAATGATGATGATGGTGATTATGATGATGATGGCAGTGACTGTATGGAATCTGGAAATGTTTTTAGCACATTTTGGCATTAGTTGGCTTATTTTCAAATTTTTCTGCATGGTATTTGACACTTTTATATTATCATTTGTTCCTTTCTCTAATTTTTTGTTTGTTTTCCAGAAGTATTGAAAGCTTGTAGGTGGAAGACAATGTGACTTTCCCAAAGTTTTAAACCTTATACATACAATAGAGCTGAGGTTATGGAAACCAATCATCATCATCAAAAAACCCCATCATGCTTATTCACCACATATGCTATCTAAAAAACACTGTGCAATGAGAATGAGAATTGTCTCAATTCATAATTGAGAAATAATGATACTGTTATAATAGCTACATTTGAATAGACTTTGAATTTACAACTATTTTTCTTTATTTTGCTTTGTTTGAATCTCAAAATAACTGTGTAAAGTAGGCATCATTAGCTCCAAATAAAAAAAAAATAAGGCAACAGAAGCTCAGAGACTTAAATAACTTGCCAAGACTCACTTAGCACGAAATAGTGGAACTGTATCTGGGAGGCAGGTTTTCTATCTGCAGAGCTCCCACTCCTAAATAGATCATTAGGACTTAAATGGACCTTCACATTTTCTAGTCTAAATCGTTATTTATTCAATGAGAAGATGGAGGACAGAGAGGAAAAGGACCTGGACAATGTGAGAAAGAAGTAGAATTAGGACAAGATCCCTTCATTGTAATTTATATTTCATTGGTCTTTTTTTCTATACTCCCATATCCTATGAACTGCATTTTAAATAGTTTTTTTTTCCTACAAAATTTGAGCATGTCTGAACTTCTTTTTGAAGCCCTCCTAATGCTTATAATATTGCACAACTGACTCAATCCTTTGAGTTAGAGATAAGAAAGTGGCCTCCATGGGCTGTCTGTGAAGGACAGTGCTTTATCTCATAAGATCCCACCTTCTGTTATTTGTACAGTGGGGCTAGCAAATGAGGTTAGCAGTGCCTCATGATAGCAGTTCTCTCAATTGTAGAATTCTCACAGAACTAATCAGAAACCCTGGAGTTTGCTTTATATGGAGCCCAGTTGTTTTTTTTTTTTTTTTTTTTTTTTTTTTCCAAACCTCAGTAGAATCTAGACTTTAACATGAAACAATGCAGGGGATGCAGGGAAGGCAAAACTTCTTCAAGCCGTAATGGGCTGTAGAGACACTGCCTCATGAACAATACATTTGTTCTCAAATACTACACAGAGATTCATATGTAGACCATATAAGTATGATCATAGTAGAATAATACTTTCCAAACGACGTCTTTATTTGGATGTTAAATGTATAAGGATAACACTATTGAAGAGATTACAATTTATCTCTGTTTTTTAGTAGGTAGAGAACCCTGAGTTTATTCATTTAACAAAGGCTTTGAAGATAAAAATTTATCAAGTAGATACGAACTGAAGAGTCCAGAAGGATGCACCTAGCCCTCTCAGACTGAATTAAATGTTATTCTCTGCAAAACTTATATTTCTTTCATTTACTCATTCATGTCTTCTCATTCATTTGTTTAGTAATATGTATATTCATTCAGCAAACGTTTGTTGAGTCTGTTAATACACTGGTCTGTGCCAAGCACAACTAAGGAACAAGCAAATAAAAAAGGTATAGACTGCCTTCTCAGAAACCAGGGGGGATCTACTGAAATATTAACACAAATGACTGCATTATAAAGCTGGGACCAATAAGTGTCATGAAAGTTCACTGTAAAGAAGATTTCATGGAGATCTTAAGAGACAGGGGTGTGTTTTTAAGGAATGAAGAATTAGAGAATGGTTCATGAAGCAGGTGAATTCTGGTTAACTAAAAAGAAGATGACCTGAGTCTGCAAATAGTGGTCAAGGCAAATAAAGAAAAGGGCATAAAATGAGTATCAGCAGAAAGGCAGGCAAACAAGAGGGTAGTGAAGATTAGTGATTAGGGAGTCATTATTTTTACTAAAGAATAATTCAGTAATACATTGGGAGAAAAGATTTAAAAGAAGTTTTTGTTTTCTGTTTTTAAATAAGCAATTTGGGATGCCTGACTGGCTCAGTGGTTGAGCATCTGCCTTTGGCTCAGGTTGTGATCCCAGGGTCCTAGGATAGAGTGCCACATCGGGCTCCCTGCAGGAAGCCTGCTTCTCCCTCTGCCTATGTCTCGGCCTCTCTCTCTCTCTCTCTGGGTCTTTCATGAATAAATAAATAAAATCTTTAATAAATAAATAAATAAATAAGCGATTTTACGCCTAGAAATTTATCTGGTATACGTACTTGCCCATGTGAGCCATGATATCTCTAGAGTGTAACCTTTGCAGTATTATTGAAATATCGAAATTTTGAGATACCTAAGTGCTCATTGACAGGTAAATAAATTATAGTACTCTTACCCAATGACAGCTGAGCAGCTGTTAAAACAAATAAGCAAACAAACAAATAAACACCAAACATAAACCGAGACTGTTTCATATGTTCTGATATGCTGCAGCCTTCAAGATAATTAATATCAGGTGAAAAAAAAGCAACTCAGAACAATGCACGTTGTATGTAATCCATTGTGTAAAAAACAATCAGGATATAAACATACATGCCTAAATACATTATACTATCTCTGGATGTATCCCCTGATAAAAGTGATTTCCTCTGGGGAGGGGGGCTGGGCAGTCGTTGGGAGAAAGAAGTATTTTTCACTGAGTGCTATTTAATATATTTCAAATGTTAGATACATTCAAGTATTTATAATACATATATTTTAAAGTTTATTAAGAGACATGGTGGAAAGTTAAGTTTTTGAAAACACAATGGGAAGAAAAATAAGATACATACTAGTTCGAAGCTACAGTGTTTTTTTTCTTTTTTTCTTTAATAGTAAATGTCCTGGGTGTGCTCGAAGGCAGAAGTGAGGAGATGGATGGATGGAGAGGAAATGAAATAGAAGGTAAGTGAAAATTATAGGATTTAGGGCAGAAGTGGAAAGGCTGGTATCTTACAAGACAAATGTCCTTTCTATATGGTGTCTAAACAGAGCCACTGAATCACATATTTTGGACAAAAGCTGATGGGTCGTTCTTTTGTTTGTTTTTCTTTCAATAGCAGTGATTGGAGAGATGTGTTGGCGGACTGTTTTACTGGGTACAAAGATGAAAGCACAATTGCTTTAAGATAATGGTTGGATAGTTGAGGTTTACAACTGAATGACTGCTTCCCTAGCCACTACTTCTTCATAGAACTGTTTGTTTATAACTAACCAGGTGATAGGGGATATAGTCAAAATGGGAGGGGCTGGGATGGAAATACGTTTGCCCTTTTTTTTTTAAATTTTTTTATTTATTTATGATAGGCACACAGTGAGAGAGAGAGAGAGGCAGAGACACAGGCAGAGGGAGAAGCAGGCTTCATGCAGGGAGCCCGATGTGGGATTCGATCCCGGGTCTCCAGGATCGCGCCCTGGGCCAAAGGCAGGTGCTAAACCGCTGCCACCCAGGGATCCCCTGTTTGCCCTTCTTAAGGGCCAGCTGCTTTTCTCATCTATTACTTCATTGATGAATTTAGGGCAATGATGTAACCTACCCATTTGTTGTGAGGATAGAATTGGTCAATATAAGGACAATATTTTGGGGAAAAAAAAAGTGTAATGTATATTGAAAGACAGGTAGGAAGCAAAATACAGATGGAGAAGATTTTGCTTAATTATTTTAGTCTCTGAAATCTGTTGCACTGATGGTGGTGTTTGAAATTAAGCTGTGGCTCATTCAGTCCAAAGACAAATGTTTTAACATTTAATAGAAATGTGAGTACTTTACTGCATTCACTCTGAAAATCGGCAAGTAAAGAATAAAATTTATATTTGTTGTAAAACAAAATCCATTTTGTCTTATAGCATAATGTTGTATACATATTCGGTGGATGAATGACTGCTGATGTTGAGGAGCATTCTGGAGGGTTGCTCTGACCTTCACCCTCTCCTGTTCCAAACTTTTGAAGCAATCTAAATGTAACTAAGTATCCAAAAGGTGTTAAATAATGAAAGCTTAGTGGAGCAGCATGAAGGTCATTTTTGTCATTGTTTCTGAAATTTGGAGGCTAAGGAATAAGAATCTTGTATTAAAGAAGCATGGAATAAGTAGAGAGGAAACCTCTTTGAGGAAGTACTTAGCCTGGGATTTACTCTTTTTATTTCAAATATTCAGCAGACTATAGAAGCTGACTCACTTTAGGAAAGGGTAGAAGATGACATTTTGAAAGTAGAAATATTGAAGACAATTCATTGAAAGAGTACCACAGTTGGAACTCTCTCTCTCTCTCTCATATATCTAGCTATCCACCTATCATCTATCATCTTCTATCTGTATATCTATGCATGGGTGTGTATGACATGTTAAATAAGAAAAGCAATCTAACTTTCCCTAATACGGTCAGTATTAAACTTTGAACAATTGGTAAAGTGCAGAGTCACAACTAATTGAAGTTAGTATATTAGCTCTGATAAAATAAATTTAATGGTACAATTGAGAATAGCAAGTACATTTTTTAAATATATAAAAATTTGAAATAAATAAAATAGAATCTGAATCACGATGAACATTACCCCAAACACTTTTTGTTAAGTACATCACTATAGGGGCTCCTGGGTGGCTCAGTCAGTTAACCGTCCCACTCTTGAATTCAGCTCAAGTCATGATCTCAGGCTCTTGAGTTCAAGCCCCACATTAGGCTCCTATTAAAAACAAAAACAAAAATGTCACCATTACCCTAGGGAAATATTTCAAAAATTTCATTCATTTATTCAAACACTACCTTTGTAATTCTTGCCATGTCAGTTTGCCCATGTCAGAAGTATTACTGACTACTTTATAAAATTTTTCATCGATTTTAATTTGAATTTATAAAGGTAGTTTTTTCCTACACAAGAATTTCTTTAAAACTCAATATTATAGTTATGTTACTTCAACTAGAGATACAATAAATATATAACCAATGAACAATATTCACTTGTTTATCTTCTAAAGTTGTGTTGAACACTATAATTTAACCACAGGCAGAGTGAGAAGAGATAGGTAATTACAAACACCCATTATTTTGGCAGTTGCTATTCTATTGAGATAAAGAGAAACGTTATAGATGTAAAGAAGTAGCACCAGAATTCTTTAAGAGAGGGGAAAGTATCTTGTAGTGACTTTGGGGAAGATGGTGAAATCCTGAAGGTCTAGGCAACAAATAATTTGTTTCTCAAAGAGGAGGTATAAAGAGAAAGGAAGGAAGAGAGATTGGGGCATGAAAGAGTATGCTTCAGGGGATGGCTTTCGGTAAAACCAGGGTGAAATCTGTTACAGTGTAAAAATAGCCAGGTAATATTTTGACAATGGGCTGTGTAACGCTCTATGAGAGAAAAATGACTCTCTTCCTTGTTACAGTACAAACTATTTCTCACTTTCCACTTGTGCTAGTTTTCAGTAAAGTTACCACTTACTGCTAATTTGTATGAGTAGGGATTTTGTATAAATTAAAGATGCTCACATAGAAGTATGGTCCCCGAGACACAGGTGATTATACAAATTTACAATTTTCCCTAGAAATTTCAAGAAATTTGTGAAGTACTTTGGACTCTCCTATGGTGGAATTCAGGGATCTGAGATGATTTCAGACTCTGGGTCAATTATATTACATTTAGTGCATCCATTACATAAAGTGCACATTCAGTTCCCAGCTTGTTCATTTGATTTTGGTAGTTTTCATAATGTTCCCAGAAAATAAGTCTTCAAGATTTTTAGGAAAAGGCAATGAAATCAATGGAATTTGTAACAATTGAAGTCACTAGCCTAGACTTCAGAGTATGTTGATCAAAAAATTAGCATCCCTGAGGAAGCTGTTTCTGTGTGTGTGAGTCACAACTATATCACAAATGCCCCCTACTCACTCTAAGAAGGTGCAACTGTTTTAGATTGGGTTCTTCTAGAACCAGACTTTGAGACAAAGCTGCAAGTGCAAATAGTTTACTTGGAATATGAAGTAAACACCAAAAGAAAATTGAGAAGTGAGCTTCTTTTCCCCAAGGAAATTGAGAAATGCACGTATCTCAGAATTATCCCACTCAAAGGCAAATGAGTACTCTCAAGAGTACTTTTCCTTCCTTCCTTTCTTTTCTTTTCTTTCTTTCTTTCCTTTCTTTCTTTTCTTTCTTTCTTTCTTTCTTTCTTTCTTTCTTTCTTTCTTTCTTTCTTTCTTTCAGGAAAGTTAGACTACCACATGCAGCATCTCATTTGGATGTGTCTGGAGTCTTAGAAATTTGACTACCCTACATTGTCTTGCAAATGGACCTTGAGAGCTTGTTTGGAGGTTCTAGCAGGAGACTGTGGCTACTCCTATATCTTGATGGAAGATAGATCCTCCTCTATGGGAAAGATTGTCCTCTTCTCCTGAGGGTGCAGCTTCTGGAGAGAGGGATGCACTTGGAGTGGTGAGGGAGGAAGGTGACACCCGCCTACCCTAATCAACCCTGACGATCAGCCTAATCAACCCTGACGATCAATGGGGTAACATATGTTGCAGCCAGATTACCTTCACATCCTCAAGAGTCATTTCTTAAAGAATAACGGGGGTGTTAGATAATTGATTTCACCAGTATGTCCAACCTGCTTCTTATGGGCCAAGTGGCCAGATAAAAAGCCCACTCAAGCATTCATAGCCTACAGACTGTAGGTTGGCAGGAGTATCTTGAAAGATTAAGATCCACAGGATGTGAGCAAAGGCACTGACAGCATGTCACTGTAACTAAATAGGCAAGGTTACTTCTCTCAATCTGCCAGAGGGCTAGGAAGGAAAGGGATCAGAAAACCAGCAGACTTCTTTCCTAAGGCTACCTACTATATCGCAGTACTGCAAAGTTGCTGTGGTATTATTATAGCACACAATGGATACTAGTAATAGTTGAGTTGGTTGGTTTGGTTTTTAGATTTTCTGTAATGATGATCATAATGATGTCCTGGTACACACTAATTGTCTACTGACTACAGAATCTGTTCTAATCTTTATATAAAGTGACTTGTTTAATTTTTACAATATAATGTTACTATACTAAACTTGAGGTGAGAAGACTACTACTCAGTATGGAAATTATTCCAGGATACATAGCAGCAAAACCTGCATATGAAAATAAATGCCAAGGTCCTTTCTACTTTTAAAAGGCCCTATCTTTTACAAGATTGAGATGCATGTCTCTGTGTGGGTTAAGGACAGAAGACACTTTGGTGATCCAAGGATATGATATGGATAAAATAAGATATAAAATGAGAAATGATAAAGCAATTGTCTTCATCTGTTTGGACTGTTATGACAACACACCATAGACTGACTGGCTTAACAAGACACATTTATTCCATTATATTCCTGGAGACTGAAAGTCCAAGATAAGGGTACCAGTAGAACTGGGTTCTGGTGAGAGGCTTCTTCCTGACTTGCAGATGGCCACCCTCTTTCTGTGCATTTACCTGGCCTTTCCTGGGTACATGTGCATGGATAGAGAGAGCTCTGGTGTCTCTTCCTTTTCTTATAAGGGCACTAATCCTATCACGAGGGGCTCTACTCTCAAGATCTCATTTAAAACCTAGTTAGTCTCCAAAGGTGTCACCTCTGAATACCATCACATTGAGAGCTAGGACTTAAACATATGAATTTCAGTTCAACAAATGTTTGGTAATATAAGGAGCAATTTAAAAAAAATATATTTTGCAGAATATTAATAGATATTAAATGGAAGAGGATTGACTACAGAAGTCAAACAAGTTAGGGAGATATGTCTAAGTGATGTGATTTTCAGGTAATATATACTTAAAAAAATTGTATTTGTTTTCCTGCAGGACATTTCAGATTTTTTAATTTGTTAAATTATATTGTGACTAGTCAGGAAGACAGAGTATGTATTTCCCCCAAGATTATTTGATGTGGACTCCTACTTTTCATGGACTGTATTCTGGGTAGGGAGAATGGATTCTGGGATATTTAATCCTAGATATCTTTCCCCACGCATAAATGTTGTTCAAGTTCATTAGTTAAGAAATTTCCCATTTTAAATTTCCTGAATTAAGGACTGTTAGATGAAGCATTAGAAGAATGTATGCCTTCTTTTTTTAGAAATACTGTCAGGTGAACACATTGCAAAAGATAATTATAAATGTCAAAGATGGGTTCATATGTGGATCTATTTAGTGATTAAGGCCACAAACTGCCCAATATCATTTTCACACTTGCAATTATTCATAATTTCAGACTTGTCTCAACCAGATCAACTAAATTTCCCTTGAAAAATGGAGAGAGAAGCCAGTTGCATTCGGTCATAGTCCAGAAGGAATTCCCGCATTTCAAGGACTCACATGACACTATTTCTTTTTTGGTTCCATACCTTATGTGTCTGTTGGCAACTCATCTTCTATATCCTTTATTTTTAAAATTCAAATTAATAAACACCTACAGTGAATTCATTTTCAGTTTCTTCAAAATTCTCTCCAGTGGTCGAGAAGTCTTCCAAATCACAATAAAATATTTTTAAGGTCTTTATTCTCTCTCCTAGACTAAAGTGACACTCTGAAGTTTCACATAATTTCTAGTCTGCATCTCATAAAATACTGGCAAAATTTATCAATTCAAATTAAATAGATGTAGCACGGCGTAATCTTTCTCTATTAAATATGTCACTTTTTGCAATTGTTTCTTAATATCCCTCACAGCTTCCATCTAAGATTAGCACTTTCTTTGCTGCCAGAGTTTCACTAACCTACTGAATTATTCACTGAAGCATAACCTTCAGATATCAGGTTAGAAAGACCTTGATTATGGCAGGAAGTGAACTGTATAAACCATTTTTCTTTAAAAGAAAATTTCTCAGTATAGCAAAGTCTGAAATGAGATAAGTATTAAACGTGTGTAAAAATTAAGTTCATAATTGATAGGAATTTAGCCAACTGTGACATTCCTGCATTTTGTTTATTATAATGTATAATACCATCTTAAGTACTGCAAAACAGCATAAAAAACATGTGCATTGCTATAGTGCTTATATAACCTAAGAGGACGCCAGATTTATTGAACAAAGTTGTTGTATGTTAGACCACATAATGTTTTACACAGTCTCTGAATATACAGAATTTTTGTAAATTATATTTCCTCTTTATGTTCTATTCACTTTTTTTCCCCTTCACTATGGCTTTGTTTTAGTGTCCTATACCACTAGAGTTCATGATGAAGTCAGCAATTCACCATGGGCCTCCCTGCAGCAAATTCTATTAGTAGCGTCCATTGCTTTATCTCAATTCAGCGCTGAAAGGTTATTAGAATACCGACTGAGGAGACAACACTCTTGGAACACCTTTGCTAGTGTTGAAATCAGAAAACTCACCACTCACAAATCAGCCACTTCATGACCAATCCACTGGGTACCCAATAGCTAAAGTGCAACTCTGATACACAGCCTCATGTTTCTACTAGATGAGAAGAAAATGCATAGAGACAAATACTAGTCTGCATTCATCTACATTTATTCCATCAGCCATTGGAAAGACTTTTTTCTTCTACAATATATTTGACCTCAGACAGCATTCAAATGACTTTCCAAATACTCAGGTGGAGCATATATATTTTAAATATCAGTCTACTTATTAATGTTAGGCTTCTCCTACCATTACCAGTGTTGTAAAAGTCAACACAACTTAAGAATGTCAATAGTGAGACATGATGCATTATTAAAGAGTGTGCTTTGATCAGATTTTCTACATAGATTTGCTGTTCAGATGGAGGCAATAAACTAAGAAACATTTTTCACCATGAATCAATGTAAGTGGTATAGACAACATTAACAATTTTCTTTTAATGTTGCCGACCCTATCTCCAACAAAACTACCGATTGCATTCTCTTCTAAAATTTTAATCTGGTTGAATGATTATTTGAAAAGCTTTTTATAAGCACTTAGGGAAGTGCCAAATAAGCATGTGAAATGACAAGTTGCTTAGAAGTACCGGGGGAGAAAGATCTAAGAAATGTACTAGTAAAGAGAAAATCATGAAAACACTTTTACCTGAAGAAACAAAGAAAATCTTATTAGAACAAACATCACAATAATTTGCCATTTTGTTCAGGTAAAAAATTCAATTATTATGCATTCATACCAATAAAATGTGTGTTTTTTTATTTATTTTTAAATGTGTGTTTTTAAAAAGATTTTAGTTATTTATTCATAAGAGGCAGAGACATAGGCAGGGGGAGAAACAGGATCCCTGTGGGAAGCCAGATGCAGGACTCAATCCCAGGACCCCAGGATCATGCCCTGAGCTAAAGGCAGATGCTCAACCACTGAGCCACCCAGGTGATCCTTTACCAATAAAATGTTTTTAATGGAGAGAAGACTATCAGAACTTGGAGTTTTTTTTATAAGGAGATATACATGGTTTATTTGAGTACAAATGTATATTTTTTTCTTTTTTTCTCTCTATTCTATAAATTTTTATTCTATAAGAGCTTGAATTGTTGGATAAATACACTAAAAAAGTAGAAAAAAGAGTGTCTCCCTTTTATTGCATATATGTCATATCTTGCCAAATTGAGATAGCTTATTTTTTTCTGCATTTGGTGCTTCCATCTTCTCTGAGTGGAGCATGAATTTACAGAATAATGTCATCAACATATGAATGTGAGAGACATCATATGAATTAGAAAGGTGCAGTTTGATCACGCAGTAGTGAAGAGTGGAGCGATAAATCATTTTCCAAGAAAAACCCAACAAATCTTCTTCCATTTGTTTAAAAAATATGAGGTTTCAAAGAACTTTCCTAGCAATAATTCTCAGTAGAGGGAGGTTGTCTAGAACTGTCTTTGCATTTACAGTTATTAAGCTCCTCAATAAGTGCAGAAATGAGTAGGACCCTGTCTAGCCCTCAAGAAATTCAGTCTTATAGAGGTGTTCTCCATCTAGTCCAAAAGGGTGTGCTCCATGTAGCGTAGGGATGGAAAATTATGTTATGAGTTATGTTTCTTAGGTCCACATCACTCATACTTCTATTGGTCATTTTTCTTGCTGATCTCATATGTGATTCAAATATCTTTCTCAAAAGTGTAGATTGGCACCTGAGTTCAAACTACATTGCCATCTCTGATTTACTGGGCAGTCTTTATTCTGTGATATTTCTGTGTCTGACATTATGTATTCAGGATTTACATGGATGGGAAACAAAGTGTGCATTTTATGGATGTCAGGGAAATGCATCAGTTGATTACCTTGAAGACAAAGAATTCAGTGATACTAATTTATTTGAAAGTCAGGAATTTATGCCAGTGTGAATCAGAATTCAGGAGAGGGTTGGGATTCATTTCTCCATATACTTTCTGCATATTAAGACAGGACATGATTTGTTTGATGCTCCTGATGATAGTTACAATGAGCTTCAGAATCACTCTGTATGTAACTGTCATCTAATTTCATTGAAATTTTTTATAGAATGCCAACTTCCATGCAAGACCACATGTTGTCTGTGGGCATAGAACATATCTATCTTGCTCACTGCTTAATATCCAGCATATCATAAGGGGATCCCTGGTATAGCATAAGTGCTCAATAAATGTTTAATAGTTAAATTAATTAATTGGTCGACCATCTAAAGGTATTTGGTATTTAAAAGTTCAGGCAAAATTAAACAAAAACCTAAGGGTGCCTGGCTTGCTCAGTAGGTAGAACATTCAACTCTTGATCTCAGGGTTGTGAGTTTAAGCCCCATGTTGGGCCTAGAGCTTACTTAAATTAAAAAAAAAATCCTAAATCTAAATGTAAGACAAGATGACTGGATATACCATATTCATCAAGCTAAGCCCATGTATTATCTTGGCTTCTAAGATGTTCCACTAGTAATGGGTATAAACTTTGGTACACTCAAAGTCACCCAATTCCTAACTAGCTTAATTTTTGCTGGGAAAGCAGAGGGAATTGGGAACTCCAGGTATGAGAGGTAAAACTGGGAAATAAAATTTTAAAAAATGGTAAATCTCATGGAAGATTGTTAAGTAAATTAGGCATGTGTTGGGATGGGAGAAACTTTGTAGAAGAGATGGTGAATGGCAGGATCCTAACTTTCATATGAATCTGAAGACTGCTGGATCCCTGGAGCTAAGGCTTCATCTAAGGTGAAGATTCATTTGTCCCTTTATACTCTTTCCATTTCTCCCTTTCTCTTTATTTTTATTCCTCTTCAAACTGATAACAACAACTACATATTGCACTACAATCCAATGTAAGCAACATTTAATCTGTGGCACTAAGATCTCTCATGACAAATCAAAACAATCCATGCTCATTCTGTAAGTCTACTTTTGCTAAGTATATTTAAAAGAGATTGACTAGTTATATGCAAGAAATTACCAAAATAAATTGAGTGAACAATTTTTCTCCTTCTCAAACAATTCTTTCTTATTTAGATCCTTCATGGGATTGCTAATTAAGACTGAAATACAAACATTTTTCTTTCTCTGGTTTGTTCAGGATACAGTTCTTGCAGTGTTATAGAAAGTCCTATTGCTGGGGTTCTGGAATTCATCAACGGTCTTTCAAGAGCTGAACATCATTATTTCATGGAGACATCTTTTGCCTCTGTCCCTGATGTCTCTTTTGTTACCAATAACAACTGTACATGTGCTACCTGGTAGGCAATGATGGTGGTTTCCCTGTGAAAATAGGCCATGAAGATGGCAAATGGAACTTCTTCTGCTGGTCATTTCATAGCACTTGCTTCAAAACACAGACAGAAAATTTGAGTGATGTCCCCAAGCCATATAACAAACTAGGTCAGATCATTCTTGGAACAATTACTCATTTCTGTGGTCCCCTTATCACTTCCTTGACTAGCCAAGTGAATATTTCACTAGTGGGCTGTTCATTGGAACCCAATCAAGATTTGTGGCAGGGTGATAATTTATTTCGAATTTATGATTGTATGGCTGTACGTGTTAAAGGAAGTGGTTTGCCCTGACTTTCCCTATGTAGAGCCATATGATGAGGATTCTCTGAGTTAGGTAACAATTTCATACCTAAGCCTAGGCTGCAGATAGAGTGAGCAACCCCCTAAACAACATGATTTATAGATTTTTCAAAAGTGTTTTCCTACTGATTTTATTTCTCCCAATAGCTTACCACCATACCTGAAATTTTCACTAGAATCACTCCTCTGGATCCCATCAAGGCAAAGCTTTTAGCAATTTTGAGTAGTCTGCTTTGAAGCCAAGTAAGAGATTGAGGAATTGAGACTCTGAATTACCAAATACTGGAATATTCCAGAATTCTATCCTCAGCTGACTCTTCTTCTCTAAGCCTTCTCACTAAGTGATCTTAACCAAGTCCAGTTATATGAAATTTTCATAAATATATCCCCAAATTTTATCTCACTCTAACTTTTCCATGGTGCTCTGTATTTTACAACTGATTTCTTATTAAACAACTCCACTTGGATGACTAATTGACATCATAAATCCCTTCTGGAAGCAAGTACTTCTCTCAGCTTCCTTCTTCTTAGCAAATGGTATCATCATGGATCTGGATCCTAGGAGCTTTTATTGATTTATTTATTTCTTCACCTTGCACATCTAACTTATTAGCATTCTGGTTAGTTTTGCCTTAAAAATATATCCATTCTCTGCACTATGCTCAGAATGAATTTATGAAAATGCAAACATGATTAGTATGTTTTCCTACTTAAATTTCTTTAATACTCACAAAATTCTTTTAAAAATTGCAAAATTTTACTGCAGATTCTTGCCTCATATACTACTACTCTTTCTAGGTTCACTATGCTTTGATGATTTAATCATATCGGGTTTCTTTCTTTTCCTTCATGCACTAAGATCATTTAAACCGGAGGACCTCTCTCTGAAATATTTGGATTAGCTTCTTTATTTCATTCATGTCTAATTCTAAGACAAAGAAGCCTATAGTTAGGCCTGTCCTAACTCTTCAGTTGGACAGTCCCTCAGTCAGCTCTCTCACATAATATGGGCATTACCTTTAACAAAACATTAGTTTTTGATTTACCTCACTAATTTATTTGTTTGCCTAATTTTTATCCTACCCTTTTTCTGAGAACAAGGAACTGTCTTATTTACTATTCCCAGGGCATAGCTAAAACAATTAATAAAGTACTGTAGAAACTCTATACATATTGTTTGAAGGAATATCAAATGGATGGAAGTCAAATCCCAGTTTCCTAAAATGTGGCCGGTGTATTCTGTACATTTAATTTGTATGTTAGAAATGAATACCAATGTACATGTTAGTTTAAAATCTAGCTTTGGGGGGATCCCTAGGTGGCTCAGTGGTTTAGCACTTGCCTTCCACCCGGGGTGTGATCCTGGAGTCCCGGGATCAAGCCCCACGTCGGGCTCTTTGCATGGAGCCTGCTTTTCCCTCTGCCTGTGTCTCTGCCTCTCTCTCTCTCTCTCTCTCTCTCTCTCTGTGTCTCTCATGAATGAATAAATAAAATCTTTAGAAAAAAATTAAGTGTAGCTTCATGTGTGTCAAGTATACTCAAATAAAAAATTAAAATAAGTAAGCAAATAAAAAAATTAAGAAAAGATATAAGGGGATCCCTGGGTGGCGCAGCGGTTTAGCACCTGCCTTTGGTCCAGGGCGTGATCCTGGGGACCCGGGATCGAATCCCACATCAAGCTCCCGGTGCATGGAGCCTGCTTCTCCCTCTGCCTGTGTCTCTGACTCTCTCTCTCACTGTGTGCCTATCATAAAAAAATATATATATATAGTTAAAGATATAAGAAATATATCTGTGATCATTTTTGGAAAAATACAACCTGCCACATTATACAACTTTGTATTTGACCCCAACTAGAGTGATAGTTCCATGAGAGCTGTGACTTTTCCTTTCTCCCTGCATGTATTTGTTGAGTAAATAAATAACACTACCCCCGCACCCTGCCATAAGATAAAATAAAACATAGTTTAATGTATATACTAGATTAGGAACAAACTAACCTCAGGATCTCAATAGTCTAACATACAACTATTTTTCTAAAGATTTTATTTATTTATTTATTTATTTATTTATTTATTTATTTATTTATTTATTTATGACACGAGAGAGGCAGAGACATAGGCAGAGAGAGAAGTGGGTAGCCTGATGTGGGACTTGATCCCTGGACCTGGGAGCATGCCCTGAGCCCAAGGCAGATGCTCAGCCACTGAGCCACTCAGCCCCTAACATACAACTTTTAATAATTATTCATGGGAAGTCTGATGCCAGTGAATGGAGATGCTCTTTCATCACGTGACCCATTCGGGTTCCTACATGTTGTAATGTTAGTTAACCTCTCCCCGGGGAGGTGGAGATGGCACGGTAGCTCTTAACTCTTTGGCCTAGAAGTGAAACAAATCACCTCTGATAAATTAGTATTGGCTGGAACCAGTTTCATGGCCTAATGTAATTGCAAGGGGAGTATATAATATATAGTTTGGGGGAGTGTGTGGTATATATGGTGAGCAGTGCTGCCTGTAAACACATCAATGGTGAGTTAGGCTAGATACAGGAGTAAGATGTGGCCAGGATGTAGGAGAAAAGGTGTCAAATGCTTAAATTTTTAAGAAAAGAAGAGAGAGGGAAGGAGAGGATAAAACAACGTAACTGAAGTATAACAACAACAGCCCAGCTCTCTGGGCTCCCCGCACAGCTTCTGTGAGGCCCGTATTCACCTCTACCCTGGTGGATCTATTTTCCCATTTGGTTTGCAGCTGTAGCTAACGTTATTTCCTGTGCCTAGTATTATTTGAAAGTTTGCCTCTTAAACTCATGTTCTTCTTGATCCTTTTGCTCTAAAGTATCTTCCCACCCTCAGATGGCTCCACCCCGGGCTTGCCTTTGTGTGCCACTTCACAGCTAATCATCTTAGATTAATACCAGGGGCGCTTTTGCCTAATGGAGTTTCAGTCCGAAAGAGAGAGAGAGAGTGAGAGAGAATCAGGGAGAAAGCTCCTGCTAAGTGAATATGTCTACTCATTTTCTCCTGTGTTTTACATGCTCTCTGGTATAAAAGAAATCACAGAAGCCAATGGATTAAATATAAATGTGAAGTAAGGAAATCTGCGATAAAAGAGAAGCGGATAAAAACGTACTTGAGCCCAATGGGCGGACCATGTGGTGAGCTGATATATACTTTAATTCTGGCATCCCTGTGGCTAGCCAGGTTGACAACATTTCAAAGATGACAATTATTTGGAATAAATCCAAGATTATACTTTAAATAAAAATGTTCATAAATCACAGCTCTTCCACTATGAATAGGACAAGCACATAAGCAATTACTTACAGGAGCAGTATTATCTTGCAATTCAAGCTGTTTCTTAAGTTGATTTGACTAAAAGCTTATTTTTTCCCCCAAAGTGAAAAATGAAAACATTCAACTTGTCTTGCTTTGTCCTGAATATGAAGTTCAATTAGATGAATCATTTATTCTCTCAAAAAGTTACATGAATGAAAAATGAGAATTCAGGAAAAAGGGGGAAAAGGAGAGAGATTGAACGTGGGCCAGCTGCTGCAGAAGGAATGGCTGGGAGAGAATGGGAACCAGTCCCCCCAGAGAGAGCATCAGGTGCCACAAGGGGATTTTGGCATTGGGAAAAAATCTCCCTGTCTCTTGGCTTCCAGAACAATAGAACCCATAAAATAACTCTCTCTCTCTCTCTCTCTCTCTCTCTCTCTCTTTGCCTGCCCTTTTTGGAGTGCAGAAGAATGAGCAACTCTGACTTCTGGTCTTGGATCTGCCACATTCCAGTTTTGTGTACTTAGGTGAGTCTGTAAACTCACAAGGATCAGTTGCATCATTTGTACAATGGAGATTTAAACTTCACTGGCTGGGTTGAATGGGTTGAAATCTGGTGATGCATACTGAGTTCTTAGCACATCTCAGGCACATATTACATGCTGACGTGAGGCTTTGGTATGGTACCATAAAGAACTTTATAGGGACCCGTGGGTGGCTCAGTGGTTGAGCATCTGCCTTTGGCTCGGGGCGTGATCCTGGAGACCTGGAATAGAGTCCTGAATCGGGCTTCCTGAATGGAGTCTGCTTCTCCCTCTGCCTGTGTCTGCCTCTCTTTCTCTGTGTGTGTGTGTGTCTCTCATGAATAAACAAATAAAATCTTAAAAAAAGAACTCTTTATATAACTATATTTATGCATGTATCTCAAACACCGAGACAATTAATTTATGAATGCTCAGTTTAGAAAAGAGTTTAATTGCATCACTGTTTTCCTATCACAGTTTATATAACACCAGGTAATATGTGAAAGCTTTACTTCTTCAATTTCTCAGTGCAGGCAGATGTTTCATTGTTATTTGTAACTCTCAGTGACATGTCAGTTGCTTTTTAAATTCTAGGATAGGGTCGCCTGGGTGGCTCAGCAGTTGAGCATCTGCCTTGGGCTCAGGGAGTGATCCTGGAGTTCTGGATCAAGTCCCTCATCCAGCATCCTGAGGGCAGCCTGCTTCTCTTTCTGCCTGTGTCTCTGCCAATCTCTCTGTGTCTCTCATGAATAAATAAAATCTTAAAAAAAAAATTCTAAGATAAAAATGCCCATTCATTTGACAGGGAAAATGGCTCTTACCTATGTGGCAATGAAATAAAATTTTCTTTCTTTTTTTTTAAGGTTATTTATTTATTTATTTGAGAGAAAGAGCACACATGTGTACGCACAAGCAGGGTGAGGGGAGTGAGTGAGAGGAATGGGGAGAGAGAAGAATAGGAAGGAGAGAGAATCTGGAGCTGACTTTCAGTAGAGCTTGGTGCCTGATGGGCTTGAACTAGGTCCCTGAGATCATGACTTGAGCTGAAACCAAATGTTTGTTGCTCAACCGACTGAGCCACCCTGGCACCCCTGGAATAAGATTTTCTTGATGTGAAGGGAGCTCGTAAATTCAGTGAGTAATTGTTATATTGCCTAGTAGTGAATAAAATTCAGGGAGATGCAAAGAAGAAATTACAGAAGACAAATCCATATTAGATCCAAATTAGATTTCTTTAACATGTTGAAAAATGCTAAAATGTAATGGGAATGGATACATCCTGCATACTACTTTGGACAAACTGTTTTTTAAAATGAGAAGTAAAAGTGGTGATCCTTAATATAATGCCAGTACATATCCATATGGACAAATTTTGGTAGGGGGCATTGGAACTTGGAAAAAATACTGTAATATTATCTGAAAGAATTAATTATATCACAGTAGTGATTTTTAATCTTTTTTTATTGTAACCTATAGTA
The DNA here is from genome assembly GCF_003254725.2 of Canis lupus dingo. Taxonomy (NCBI): domain Eukaryota; kingdom Metazoa; phylum Chordata; class Mammalia; order Carnivora; family Canidae; genus Canis; species Canis lupus. The sequence goes on from NC_064271.1 coordinate 24,040,948, forward strand.
TGAAATATATTTAGCATGTGACTTGATCCACATGCACATACACACACACACCTACAAAAGCAATATAAGTTTCATAAAATTATATTAACCCCAAATAGGGTAGCTTGGGTGGCTCAGTGGTTTAACGCTGCCTTCAGCCCAGGGCCTGATCCTGGAGACCAGGGATCGAGTCCCATGTCGGGCTCCCTTCATGGAGCCTGCTTCTCCCTCAGCCTGTGTCTCTGCCTCTTTCTCTCTGTGTCTCTCTCATGAATAAATAAATAAAATCTTTTAAAAAACCCAAATATGTATAGTGAAGTCTAACATTATCTATGTTCTTATTTATTAAATGTTGATGACTCTTAGTAAATTAATTCCCAGAACTTTAAATGAGCTATGACCTACTTACATTTAAAATATATTGTTTTATAAATATTCATTAAATTGTTAAAAATAAGAGTTATAGAGGAATCTTTACCTTATTTTATATTCACATGTATAAGAAAGTATAGTTATCAAGTGAAATAGTGGAAAGTCCTGAGTTATACTTGTGTTTATATAAATAATTTCACATAAAATAAAGATATAGTTCCAATCAGGGATAAGATCATACATTGTACACAAAAAATTATTAGTCTAGGTCTTAGTTATTTGGAAAAATGATGTTTAGATTCCCTATATCACAACTTATATCTAAATAATTTGCAATTAACAAGACAGGAAACAACAGATGTTGGTAAGAATGTGGAGAGAGGGGAACCCTCTTACACTGTTGGTGGGAATGAAAACTGGTGCAGCTACTCTGGAGAACAGTGTGGAGGTTCCTCAAGAAATTAAAAATATAGCTACTCTATGACCCAGCAATTGCACTACTGGTATATACCACAAAGATATTGTTGTAGTGAAACACTGGGACACCTCACCCCAATGTTCATAGCAGCAATGTCCACAATACCCAAACTGTGGAAGAAGCCATGATGTCTTTCGACAGATGAATGGGTAAAGAAGATGTGGTATATGTAGACAATCGAATATTACTCAGCCATCAGAAAGGATGAATACTTACCATTTACTTCGATGTGGATGGAACTGGAGGGTGATATGTTGAGTGAAATAAGTAAATCAGAGAAAGACAATTATCATATGGTTTCATGCCTGTGTGGAATATAAGAAGTAGTGAAAGGGACCATAAAGAAAAGGGGGAAACTGAGTGGTGAAAAATTAGAGAGGAAGACAAACCATGAGATTCTTAACTCTGGGAAGAAACAAAGGGTTGCGGAAGGGAGGGGAGTGGTCAGATAGGATAACTGGATGGTGGGCATTAAGGGGGGCACATGAGAGATGAGCACTGGGTGTTATTCTATATGCTGGCAAATTGAATTTAAACTAAATAAATAAATCATTTGCAAATGCATAAAAACATAGGTGTAAAAACAATATTATAAAATTATATACTATTGTTATATTAAAAAGTTATATAACAAATATTTTTTAAATTAGTTTTAGGTATATAATTTAGTGGTTCAAGACTTGCATACAACACCCAGTGCTCATCACAACTGTACTCCTTAATCTCCATCACCTATTTAACCCATCCTCCCACCCTCCTCTCCTCTGATAACCCTCAGGGTGTTTTTTATAGTTAAGAGTCTGTTTTTGGTGGAATATAAAGTTATTTATGTAATTTTGGGTTGTGGAGTCCTTTCTAAGCTTGGCAACAGTCAGAAATCATTTAAAAAATTTACAGAATCAATTACCTACATGTGCAATTAAAATCCAAATGACCACCTGAGAATAATTTGAAACATATATAATATACAAACTATCTCTAATATACAGATGCCTTTCTTAGTATTTAAAATAAATGCCACAAAAGTAAATAATAATGTGTAAAATCATAAATAAATAATTCATAAAATATGAACCTAAATCACCTATAAGGAAATGAAAAAGTATACAAGCTGATTATTAAAGAAATTCAGGTTAATGAGTAACTTGGACTTGTCAAATTGGCAAAGATGTACTTTTAGTTATAATGTCTACTGACATTTATTGTCTGATTTTTATGTGTCTGACACTGTTTTAAACATTCAGCATCCTGTTTACTCTTTCTAACAGACCTATAGGAAGATATCATAGCTACCATCTGTATTTATAGTACAATGAGGCTGAGACTGGTTAAATAACTTGCCTCATACAGCTAGCAAGCAGTGGAGTCAGGTTTTTGATGCCAGGAAAGAGCTCACATATTTAATCAGGAGTGTGAAAAAAAAAAATATTGCTGGAGGAAGTACAAGATGGTACTGTATTTCTAGGGAGGAATTTTACAAAATATCCCCCAAATACTAAAAATGTACTTACTGTTTAGAATGTCAATTGTATTTCTACAAATTTACCTGATAGAGCTACAACCCTATGCAAATAGTCACATAAATTTCCATAAAAAAATTTTTTTTATAATAGTAGAAAATTAACAGAAAAATAGATTAAAAATTTACTACTTGACTACATTATTTGTGGTATATGCATGTGACAGCAATTGAAATACTGCTTTTGATGAATAGTTATTGACAGAGTAAGTATAAGAAACAGATCATATAAGAATATGTATAACATGAATTTTGCCAGGAGAAGGAAATCAGGAGGAAAGAGAGAGTGAGATCAAGAGTAATAATTCTTGACTTCCTCCCTGCAAGTTTTTCTTGAACTGGCTGTGTCCAGTAACCATAATCATATTTCCTAATAAGACAATTGACTCTACATAATTGTCTATCCTTTCAGGTTCCAGAAACAATACTCTCATTCTCATTCATTTGTACATAGGGTTAGTGACAAGCTCTGGGTTATTGTCCTAATCTTTGTGATTTCTTTATATTCTAAACATTTGTAACTTCCCTCCATTTAAAATAAACCTCCTCAAATATCCATTGGAGTTCATTGTGTATTCAGTCTGGAGAAAATATACAAAGAAGAGGTTTAGTAAACACCCTATAGTTCTCACTTTGAATTCAAAATATAAGAATGAACTCAAAATATTTTTAAATATTTATTTATTAATTAGTTATGTTCACTGAAAAGGCCTAGAGAAAATGACTGACCCACCAATAATGAGCCTTCCCAGGATACAGATTGTGTTGATGGAATAATAGATAATACCAAGTTTGGGCAGAGGGGAAACACAAAAGATAACTCTAGAGCATCTTGATATACCAGGAAGCATGACAGTCATCAAAGATTACTGGGACAAATGAGAGAAAGGGTAGCTTTGAGCTTCTAAAAGGGTTAACATTGAGACCGTGGACTGATTGATTCAGAAGCTCTAGGGATGAGATCTAAGCTCTAGGGGCTGCAGAGCTCCTGAGGTGGTTCTGATGAGCAGCCCGGTAGGCACTCTGAACTAATGATGTGTCCCTCACTTCCTAGCCTCAGTACCATCTCAATGTCCACACCAGTCAGTGGCACCATTATTCTCCAAATGTAAGGTCATGCTTTCAGAATGGCAGGCAACATTCAGAAGGATAGGCCAGTTCAGTTGGCTGTCATTCCAATTATGCCCATGACAAGAACCAGAGGAACCTAGGATAAATGCCATTTCGGGTATATAAAGACATGACTGCACTTTGAGAAACTGAAGTATCTTACCTCCATTCACCATCATAGTATTACATTCCATGAAAGGTGTCTTGGCATCACATGGATGTATCTGCAAAAGTATCTTAAAGGAATAGTTCTGAAAGGTGTTTCCAGGGTCTGTGTGAATATTTGAAAATAACTGTAATCGCTAGTCAGAATTTACTGTTGACAGCATTCTTAATAAAATGAAGGTAGTTAAAGGCTCAGGAGAAAAGTAAATAAAAAAATAAAAGGTTAAATATTGAAATTAATCTAAGCTTGTTAAATATGTTTAAACAAGCAAGTTTTAAAAAATATATTTAAAAAAACATAATTAGTTACCTGCTGAAGATAACAGGGAATCAATTCACTACTTTGAAAACTGGTGAATTCAGAGGAAAGATATCAACATTATCCTGCCTTTCCATATGAATTAAACCATTGGATAAAAAAAAAACTAGTAGGTGAGGGGCACTTGGGTGGCTCAGGAGGTTAAGCATGAGACTCTTGGTCTCTGCCTAGGTCATGATCTCAGGCTGTGAGATGGACCATGCCTTGGGCTCCACGATTAGCAGGGAATCTGCTTGGGAGTCTCCCTGTCCCTCTGCACATACTCTGTCTATTATAAATAAATACATCCTTTTTTTCACATGCCCTCTTAATGCCCATCACCCATTTACCCCATCCCACCCACCTCTTCTCCAGCAGTCCTCAGTTTGCTTCCTATAGTTAAGAGTCTCATGGTTTCACTCCCTGTCTGATGACTTCTCATTCAGTTTTCCCTGCCTTCTCTGAAGATCCTCTGCACTGTTTCTCATATTCCAACTATGAGGAAAACCATACGATAATTGTCCTTCTTTGATTGACTTATTTTGCTCAGTATAATCCTCTCCAGTTCCATCCATGATTACGTAAATAGTAAGTATTCATCCTTTCTTTTTTTTAATTTTTATTTATTTATGATAGTCACACACACACACACACACACACACAGAGGCAGAGACACAGGCAGAGGGAGAAGCAGGCTCCATGCACCGGGAGCCCGACGTGGGATTCGATCCAGGGTCTTCAGGATCGCGCCCTGGGCCAAAGGCAGGTGCCAAACCACTGCGCCACCCAGGGATCCCCGTATTCATCCTTTCTAATGGCTGAGTAATATACCATTGTGTATATATACCACATCTTCTTTTCTTTAAGAAAACTAGTAGATGAGGGGAGTTGTCTTTCAAAAGATTTCTTAGTTTTAGATTTTTTATTTTTTTTTATTTTTTATTTTTTTTAGTTTTAGATTTTTTAAAAGACTCCTAAGGCTCAACAGAACATGCTCATTTATGGATATTTTCTAAAGTCAAAGAGGATGATACATTCAAAGAAAGAATGCAGGTAGACATTAGAGATCAAGAGACATTCAGGTGTAAGCTCTCCATGGTTCTTATTCATAGAAAGATACACCTCACCTTTTGACTCAACCACTAAGATCTTTTTTTTTAAGATTTCATTTATTTATTCATGAGAGACCCACAGAGAGAGGCAGAGACACAGGAGGAGGGAAAAGCAGGCTCCCCACAAGGAGCCCAATGCGAGACTCAATCCCAGACCCAGGATCATGCCCTGAGCCAAAGGCAGACACTCAGCCACTGAGCCACCCAGGCATCCTCTCAATTACCAAGATCTGAGCAATGAATTTTGGGTTCAGAAGAGCTCAAGGCAGAAGCTTCCAGGAGGTCTTTTATACCTCTCTGGTACATAACCACTCGGGCTATCTTATTAGTTAATGCCAGTTGAAAACTCTTAGTAAATAAATTGGCCTTAGTGTTTGGGAGTCACCAGGGGAGTTTAGAATTTTAAACAATATATCATAAATTCCATTGCACTTATCTTGGTCAAGAGTCAAAGCCATACATCTAGGTATCCCTGGAAATAGAGACAGCTTTCTAAGGCCAGCTGTAGATTAATTCTATCCTATAGAGCCTTCTTGTGAAATCATTCCACCTAATAAGTGAAAACAAAATAATAGAATTAAACTATCACTATTTTGCAATCCTTAATGAATGAATGGATCTGAGTATTTTGCATTTCAGCTGCAAATATAAAAAGAAATGAGATTTTCTGTCTCTTGATGAAAGAACACACCATCAAAGGAATCAATCCTGAGCCTGATGGAGTCTCTGCCTACAGTTAGCAATTTTCAGGAACTCTAAAAGACAGAGGACGATGTTATATTGTGCCATGAGAACTCAATTAGCTAATCTGGATTCATAAACTCAGGCCGCATGTCTGTAAGTTCTTTAAGATCCTGTCAGTGGTGTGTTCTTTACCTGAAAAATTATAGAGAAAAGAAGAGGAAAGCAGGGGAATATGAAGAATTTTTTTTTTAATGTAAAAGATATCAAATTAAAATTTTGGCAAGACACTGTTCTAGTGACTAGGGCTGCACACACACTTGGGTGATGAAACCATAAATAAATGCAGAGAAAGTGGCTTCCACTGGGATGAATCATGTGGTGCAGCTTCTGGGCTGGCAAAGTTTTATTCTGACCTGAGTAGGATCACAGGAGTGTTTTGCCTTATAATATTTCACCAAGCAATACTATTTTTGTATGTGTAGTTTTCCAGATCAGTGTCTTATTTTACAATAAAAAGTTTAAAAGTTTAAAAATGAAGAAAGAGCAGTTGGGGCTGTGAGTGTTAAGAAAAGGGGTCAGAATTTAACTTGATAATGTACAACTATTTATTTATTGATGATCTCTAGTATAACAAACAGATTTTGGAGAAATATAGGCCTGAATATAAGAAATATATTAAAAATATATAGAGAGAAATATATATTTCTTATAAGAAATATAAGAAATAATAGAAATATAAGCCTGAATCCCAAAGGGTAATTTGAGAATAGCTGAGTAATTAGAAATGCCACATTTAGAGCCATCTGGCATTAATACTTTGCTATTCTTGAGAATTCTCGATCAGATATGAATAAAAAACTGTTTCTTCATATGTCATAGACATATTGGTGTAATAACCACAATGTATCTCTGACAGCATCACAAAAAGAGGAAGCTGGCTTAGGAGGAAGAGAGGACCTATGCGTGCCAGACATGCTGTGGTTTAATGCCAGTGAACCTTTGGTCTTCTTGTACTTGCATATTGCAGCAATAGATAGTAGAGAATGTGATCTTTGCCCCAATAATATATTTAAATTTTAAACAATTTGCTGATATTCTTTCTGTTTATTGCTACTTCAATAAACAGATTTCAAATGGGAGGTTTGATCTCCTTAAAATGATTGGATTAATAGGCAAGCAAAATTACAATAGCTTTTAATGGATTTATTGAGAAAGAGAGTAATTGAAACCAGAAGACCAAAGTGTAAAAGATTCTATCTCTGGTTATCAGAGGACTTCCCCGTGACTTTATTTTATTTTTATTTGATTATTTTTTAGAGATTTATTTATTGGGCAGCCCAGGTGGCTCAGCAGTTTAATGCCATCCTCAGCCCAGGGCCTGATCCTGGAGACCCAGGATCGAGTCCCACGTCAGGCTCCCTGCATGGAGCCTGCTTCTCCCTCTGCCTGTGTCTTTGCCCCCCACCCTCTCTCTCTTATGAATAAATAAACAAAATCTTTTTTAAAAAATGTATTTATTTACTTTAAAGAGAGAAGGAGAGAGAGAGAGAAAGAGCAAGTGGGGGGAGGGGCAGAGGGCGAGAGAGAATCCTAAAGCAGACACTGAGCACAGAGCCCATCACTGGGCCAATGTGAGGCCTGATCCCAAGACCCCAAGATCGTCACCTGAGCTGAAACCAAGAGTCAGTCACCTAACTGACTGAACCACCCAGGCATCCCACTTCCTTATGATTTCAAATGGAAGGAGTAAGATGGGGTAAGGAACAGTGGTGTAAAGAAGCAGCCTTCGCTACAGTGTAAAAATAGATTTTCTTCAAACACTGGGTGGAGGATGGGTATTTGAAATAGCATGATATATAAATGCATTTAGTTTTTTTAAAGCTAGGATAACAAGTAAAATGTGGTGTGATGGAAACATGTATGTATGTGAGGGTATTATGGCAAAAGTATAAGGGGTTGGACAAAAGAGTAGATTGTGTATAAAAGAGAGAAAGCAACACTAACTATCCAATTCTGAGCTTTGGATGATAGCAAACTCTTCAATTTAAAGTGACCTCTTAAAAAATGACCTCTTAGGTAATCTAACCATTGGTGTTCTTAAAAGAAGTGCTTTGTAGGGCACCTGGGTGGCTCAGTGGTTGAGTAGCTGCCTTTTGCTCAGATCATGATCCCAGGGTCCTGGGATTGAGTCTGCATAGGGCTTCCTGTGGTTAGCCTGCTTCTCCCTCTGCCTATGTCTCTACCTCTGTCTCAGTGTCTATCATGAATAAATAAATAAAAATCTTTTAAAAAGTGCTATAGACATTTAATAACTATCATTCCGTATTTTTGATACAAAAAATGCATTTTTTCTTTTTCTTGAAAAGATGCCCTATTTCTAAGGTAATAAGAGAAGCAAAGTGTAAGTTGTTAAGATTTATACATTTCTGTAAAATAATGGGGGCAACTATCCACCCCTACACACATGCACATACAGACACCTGCATGTGCACAGACACACAATTCCGTGGGAACGTCAAAATTGGAGTTTCTTGAATTATTACATTTGGTAACATCTCAGGCTGAAGTAATACATGGTCAGACCCAGCACACATGAAAATGAAAAAAAAAAAAAAAAAAGCTAAATACCAGCCTAGATATGCTTGTGATATGCTAAAAATGAATTTCAAGTACTAAAAGCACCACATAAGAGGAAACTATCAAAAAACTGCCAAGTTTGAGATTTAGAAATGTCACTCACTGATGCTGTTTCCAAACAAAAAGCTTTTATTCTTATGGCAGGTTTGCACGGCTTAACAGATAAGCTTGTGTTAGGTGTTTGCACGCCGCCTTTTAGAGACGTATTTTTTAAAACAAGAAAGTCAATGTGCATAAGGAAAGAAGTTAATGGGTTAAAAACTGTGTAAATGTTACTCCAGTAAAATTACAGCTTGTTGTTCAGATGAATACTCTTCACTTCTCGTATAGCTTTAAATTATGGACAAATGCTTGCAATTGTGAACTCCCTACATTGTGGCTGCCTGTTCCCAGGCTTCATCAACCAGGGCTGTCCAATGGGATTACTGTAAGCCTTCACGGCAGTCTGCCAGCCACTGATGAGAAACTCATACCCCTGGATGTTAGATTGCTCTCTTTATTCCATCCTTGTGATGGCCGTGATTGCTGTCATGGTGTTAGGCTAGAAATTAGCATTTTGTGGCCCAAATTTTGCCATCCAGAACATACTTTAAAAAAAAAAAATCAGAGCATGGTAATTTCTTCTGTCAAAAAAGGAATACAAGACTACCATGATACAGATGTCTGCAAAACTTAGGTCAGGGAATGTTGTTGTGTGGTCCTGGTTGGCAAAACGAATGCAGGGGGTGCTTTACTGTTATCATAGGCCTCTGCTTAGAAGCCAGTGGTTTTCATTTGATAGAACTAAGATTGAGGAAAATATGAGTTAGTCCTTGAAAATATTAAAATTAAAAAATAATCGTGATTTTAGCATTAAATTAAAAAAATCTGAATCTCGAGAGGCTCCCAAACTAATTTTTAGCACCATTTCAATTCTTATATCTCGAAGCGATGACAATATAATATGTGCTCTCTTGTAAAAGTTTCTTTCTGATACATGCCTGAGTAAACTGTGAAAACTGAAAGATAAAGGAGTTACGAAAAATAAAGTGGTAATATTCATTAATTTTGTTTGTGTTTACCCCTTAAATCATTATGACAAAGTGACCAAAGTAATGCTTTTAGCTTTTATGGCGTTCAGTGTTTTATATAATCAATGATGCTGTACATATCCTTACATTAATATTTTCTCTCTATCCTACATTGGCTTATATGTGCATACTTACTAAACAATTATTAAAAACTACTGACTTTTTAGGCTTTTTAAAAAAAATTTTATATGAACCTGTATTGTGGTTAGGACTTATATATAATTTAATTCTACTCTTTATGCTAGGGATTAATTACAGAAAAAGGAAAGAAAGAAAGAAAGAAAAAAAGAAAGAATAAATGAAAGAAAGAAAATGATTTAAATTTTCCTAAGAAAAGATGATATAGTTTCCTTATCTTCTGATTCTTCTTAGGCTATCCACAGACATGCTAATTTTTCCTGTCTCTAACAGTGAGCAAGCTAGAAGGATTCTGACATGTAAGGTGCACAGTTTCTGTTAGGAGCCTTGATATTTATCCACCCAAGCTTATCCATCATCTTTAATCATGCAAAAGGCAGAATTACTTAATCATTTCATTTTATTGAAAAGAAAAAGAAAGATTTACATTAAAATGATGACATGCAAGAAAAAAATAAATTGAAAATGATTATGAGGAAAAGGTAATGCAGAGACTAAAGCTCCATTGGTTTTGTGATGCTCATTTAAAGCAATGATCTAGTCAAGCTAAGACATAAAAGCGATGATGATGTTAGCTGTTGGGGTACAGCCATCTTATCTTTACATTCCTAGTCCGCATTCTTAGAAAATTAGGTAGAGAGCGAAGACAAATAATTCAGCATTAGGCCTAATTGCCTAACCCTCTTCATTCTTATTCCAAATTGAATTATACCTTAATGATAATCTTATATAAAGAAACATTATTCCAATATTTAAATTCAACACCTTGAAGATCTTTATACAAAATACTTGTTTTAACTCCAACAGCACAAAATATGCCAAACCACTCAGACTGCAAGAATGATCAAGTTCTGTCTCTAGGCAGTAGTGTGTATTTATTTTTCACAAGCAAGCATGTTCTTTTTGTTTCTGATATATATTATCAAGGTCCTTTACTTTTATGGACAATGATACATGTTTTACATAAGCGGTGTCTCTTATGCATTGCTTTCTACAGAGCTGGGTGAGCATATTTTAAAATAGTTGGTTGGTACATTTCCACTGTTCCCCTAGTCCAGCCTTTCTAGTTTATAATATTTCTATTTCTCCAGTTGAAACGTAATGATTATTTCAAAGATGGGGAATTTCAAAAAGTTTGTGAAGACACTGACAAATTTTAAGTATTTTTTATATTGTAGAAGACAAAGATTTTTGAAACAAATGGATCTTTCCCCCAATTTTTTTTTTTTTACCTCAAAATATATGTTGTCTTGTAAGGCTAACTTATCTATACTTGAAGGGAATTGTGCTTAAAACTATTAATTACATCAAATAAGAAGAGCAGTTACACACAAGAGAGTCGAAACTGAGAAAAAAATGTTTTTGGTCTTTCTAGGGTCACATAGTATTTATTCTTTTAACCTTGATTAGATAGGTATTTGACACCTACTATGTATCAAGAACTGTGCTAGCTATTGTGAGCAAAATTCTTGGTCTGCAAGATGTTTTATTACATTTTTACACATAGCATAAATTATTTGGAATCAAGAAAAAAAAGATGTTTCCTACTTTCCTACATATGTAATGGGACACATTTTCACTAAACTCGAATGTCTTCTAAACATATACATAGCTATACAAACAGTGATACTAAAACTAATTCAATATTTCAGCATACTCAGACTGTATATGGCATTCATAAAGTTTAATCTGAATTTAAACGGCACCATTTGAGATGATCCAAGAATATCACCGTTTTTCATATAAACATATATAATCAACAAAACAGCTCAATGTAATTGAATATAAAAATTAAAAGATACAATCAAAAGATTGAAATAATTTTTACATCTAAGTTACAAAGATTATATACAAACTCCAGTAATTGCAATTTTGAAAACCATATAATCTATATAATTAGGTTTTAGAAATACATGATTTATGATATCTTCCCTAAGGACCAAGAAGCATATATTAAAATTCAACTGTTCTTTTGCTCATCTAAAGTAACTTTAAATACCAGACTCTATAAATACTACTTTATACCACAATTCATTTGGGAAGATAAAGAGAAAATTCTGCTTTTTAAAAAATTTAACTTCATTGATGACTTTGCTGCTGGAAAATTCAAGAACTTCTTTTTATATTCTTAGACAGTCTTATCATTCATGCAGCCTTATTTTTAACATACAATAAAGAATAATAGAAAATATCACAGGGGAGGTGGTCGGGAGGATGGGGTGACGGGTGATGGGCACTGAGGGGGGCACTTGACTGGATGAGCACTGGGTGTTATACTATATGTTGGCAAATCTAAGTCCAATAAAAATATATATACATAAACAATACCACAATATGTCTAAATGAGTGGTTTTTTAGAATGAATTAAGCAAGTAAACTTTAATTTTTATATATATTAAAATTTTACTTTTATTTTAAAAGATATTCATATACAAGTTTTTGAAAATAGGCAACTGACACTAATTGTATGAATGTGAATGTGTAGTAGACTTTTAACTCTATTACTACAGAATGGAAACAATGAAATAAAATGTTCAAACTATTACAATTTACATGTTTTTACATAAATCCAAATTAATGCTATGAACAATTTTTTTGAAAAGAAATTCATGATTTTTTTCACAGCAATGGAAATTTTATTTCCTTTTTTTCAGTGGTCTATTTTAAATATATTGTAGTATATTTTGCCACAGACGAAATCAAATACCTTTTATGTTTGATATTGATATAAAATGTAATTAAAAATACAAATTTCTGCCATACTTTTTTATGATCTAGTTTTCAAAGGCAGAAAACAAATCAAGCCTAAATCATTTTATTCTTATATTGGTTATTGACCCACTGGGTATTTAAACCTTCAAATAAATCTTTTTAAATGTAGTTTTCCTGAAAAAGTTCATATATTTAAATTACTTGAAATCATCCATTACTTTAAAATGAAAATGAAAACCTAGGATAACAGACAGAAACAGAAAAAAATTAGAATCGCAGCATCAAATGCTAAGGGCATAGTAACAAATAGGGTTTACTTTAACTTTGTAGCAATAGGTGGCACTGTTACCTAAATACTCTTTGATTTGAATTGAAGAACAGTGGAAATGGGTCGTCTCCGTATATAATTTCATATACGTAAACAAATGAGAACACAGATGTAAACTTTAAAGATTCCGAGAGTTATATTGTTATCATTATTACTTACTATTTTTATTTATGTAGCCAGCAGTATGTCAAAAAGAAATGCAGATGAAAACTTATGACAGTAAGTACGATTGAACAGGAACACTTTTAGTATGAGTCGTGAAAATGGTGAGTTTTTAATACAAATAAAAATAAACCACTTAATGTTTTTCCTCCAAAATTTTACTTTAAAAATTCCAAATCCTGTGGGAATTAGCAGTGGAGATTTTCAGTTGTTCTCAAACCCCGACAATTCAGAATGCTTAACTTGATTAACAAAACTCATTCCATTACTGCCAGGTCTCTTCTGGCATTTTTTTGTGTAGTGGTATAAATAAGAAAGGTATCATGTGATGTGTATGTTGTTAAATAGTAATTCCTGACAATATGCAATTCATTAGGCTGATAGTACAGAAGTAAAATTCTTTCACCACTGCCAGCATAGTCACTGTTAACATCTGAAGGAAAAAAGAAAAGGAATAAAACAGGCTATATATGTGTTCACAGTGTTTATATGTAAGTAAGCAGAGCAATAATGACCGAGCCTTTCTTTTTTTTATTTATTTTTTATTTATTTTTTATTTTTATTTTTTTGACCAAGCCTTTCTTGAAAACACACAGCACTTCTGTAAAAGCTGGGTATGTTGACCCTATGGCAGGCAGATTGCAAGAAGACAATTCTTTCTTCTGGGGAGACACAGCCTGTCACCAGGACAAGGCTTGCTAAGTTGGGTGGAAGCTTGATTCGGTCCCCATACCTCCTGCCACCTTGGTGATGCAGCCCAGTGCAAGCCACAGTTTGCACCAAGCCTTGCAAATTGATTGCTATACCCACTAACAGCTGATGTTCCTTCTCCCAGAATTCTCAGAAACGATGGCTAAGCATATGATTTGATGGTCTTCGTGACGATGCTGTCTTGTGCTTAGATAATTCTTCCTTTTCTTTCTTTTTTTCTTTCTTTCTTTCTTTCTTTCTTTCTTTCTTTCTTTCTTTCTTTCTTTCTTTCTTTCTTTCTTTCTTTCTTTTTTTTAAAGATAATTCTACTTTCTTAAGAGAGAAGCATAGCACTGTTTGCAGACAGTGACGCATGATGCAAGCCCTTGCTTCAGAAAGGAAGGGCTTGCTTCCTGCCCTGCTGCAAATGGTGCCCCATCCAGGCCTCCACCACCATGGATTCCCATGCATATTCTCTCTGTCAAACAGAACCTTGTGGCCCAAGATTGCATTCCCTTTCTGGGGAGACTTCTGCCTAATGTAAACAATGTGGGGATCAGCCTCAACTTGGGGCAGTTCTTAACATTCACCCCAGCTCCAGAACTTTCCACAGAACTGGGTGGGACTTCCATGGAGAACACATCACAGCTCAGCTTCTCCCTTTGCTCAGTGCTGCTTGCTCACTTCCCCTTGTACAGGGGCTGGTCCTTGGGCATTCATGGACAACCCTCTTGCACATGAACCTCCACCTGCAAGCCTATCTCCTGAGGAATCCAAGCTGTGCCCTGTATGAAGATAGGATGCCAATTGAAATAGAGGCCAGGGGACCTTTTAATATAACTTAGTTCTCTCCATTGTGCTTTACAGTGAGAAACTGTAGATCATAGCTGTGATAAGACTATTCATTTTATTTCATAAACAAGTTTTTGATCATAAAAAGACCTTAAAGAATGAATAACTGATTGAAGAAAAAAAAACTTTAATAGCACCTAACACTGCTTGATACTAGAATAAATGAGTGCTCAATAAATGTTTGGACTGAATGCTATACTAAGTGGATACAGTTGAACAGTATGGTTTTATCCATGTTTCTTGCACATCATTTATGTGTCAGTCCCTAGGGAGGAACAGAGTGTTAACTAAGATGTGGCCTCTGCTCTCAAGAAGCTACTGGATCAGCAGCATTTCCAATGTGTGCACAACCCACATTAGTGTATGCTCTGCTATTTAGGAAGAATCAGATACCAATTGTGTGGAGGAAACAATTTCCCAAGCATAGTTTTATGTGTTTTTCATATGATCTAAACCAAATCATATTGGGTAATTTGAATTTTTGTGTAAAGAACGATTTCTGTTTAAAACACAGAGTTGTACTTGTTTTTTTCATCGGATCAAATACATTTCGGTTGAATGCCATAGCTGAAATTTATTTTCAAAAAAAGATGGCCCAGAAAGTACTACTATAAATAATTTTAATGATGACCATAGCAATTAATACATTTTTTTTAGAGTTTCAAAGGCTCTTCTTTATTTATGCAATTCTGTAGTAGTAAAAATAGGACATGCATGCAACCACTACCTCTGCCTTCGTCCATGGCATCCTTCTCCTTAGGCCAGATGAAAATAGAATATAAAAATGAGTCTTAGCACGAGACTCCAGGGAGTTATCATTAATTGATTAAAATAGACATTGGACCTTATTTGCTACCCAAATCTAGTCAAATTATATCATTGTATAGTACAAGGCACTAAACTGAGATTTAGGAAAATGAAAACATTGCCTAGATATCTTTATCTAGGGTTGTAGTGCCCAATTTTCCAGTCTAGTTCCCTTTTTTATAGCACTGTCCAGGCAAATATTTGTGCTGCTGAGCTATTAAACCACTGCATTACCAAAATTCTTTTTTAATGAAAATGGGAACCAGTTTATAGATTGATTTTTGTACTAGGCTCCTAATGTATATTGTTCAAGCCAAATTGTTTGGCTTCAGAATCATTGTGTTCCATATTGTGCTGATTAATCATGTGGAATCTACAACAAGATTCCAGGTAGCATTTATCTAATTTCTTATATTAGTAAGCCAATTATCAAAGGCCAGTAGCCAATTTTAAGCTTTCATCAAATGTTGGCATTAGGCATTATTAAAATTTCTAATGATTTCTTGAATTCAAGAAGTGGATGAAGGAAAACTTGAGTGTCACTGTTTTATAACTGAGAGTGTCTTATTTTTTTTATTATAACGTATATTTTTAACTTTGTGGCAGGGGAAATGATCTACAATAGTGGGCATGCTTCTAATTCACCTTGCCACATTTTGCAGTTGAATATCCTAATTACTATCATGATTGTATTCAGTTTGTGAAGCCCGCTTCATGGAGGCATGATACTTGGAAAAGTAAAGCAAAACAAACAAACCCACCCCATTTTTTCCCTAACTGCTACAAGTAGAAACTTTAATAACCTATACATTAGAGGAATGAGATGCAATAAAATATGAAAAAGGAGAGTTCAGAAGATGGCCAAAGAAGAAGACATAAAGCAGCAACCATATCAGTACCTTAAGGGATAGGCTTTGAAAATAGTAATAGCTCTCCATGATTGATGCTTTGTGTTTTTGGGGTATTAATTGCTTTTATTTATGGTTGGAAAATGAGGTAGTCGAAGCACAGAGAAGTCAAATGACTTACCAATGAACCTGATACTGGGAGAGGTGAGATATGTGAGGGCAATCTGATTTCTGAATTGGGATTCTGTTTTGTTTTTGTTTTTTTTTAAGATCTATTTGAGAGAGAGAGAAAGAGAGAGAAGGCAAGCAGGGGGAGGGGCAGAAGGAGAAAGAGAGAGAGAATCCTCAAGCATACACCCTCCTGAGCGAGGAGCCTGACTTGGGGTTCAATCCCAGGACCCTGAAATCTTGACCTGAGCTGAAATCAGGAGTGGCTACTAAACTGACTGAGGTGCCCCTGGGCTTCTGTGTTATTGTACTATAGTTGCCTCTTGGCAATTTTAATCAATATTAATGATGAATACATAAAAAAACATTTATATGAGGCAATTTAACATTTTATTTTAAAAAATAACAATGCCACCTAAAACAAATCTACAAAGACAACAAGATTGCTAAGTTATACGGCTGAAGGCAGCAGCTGCAGGGTTCTGGGGTTAGACTCCAGAGCTGGATTTGTCCTGAGACGACATGCCAGATGCTACATGTATGTGCAAATGGGCTATCTGTGGTGAATGAGTTCATAGAAGTCATGATGATCACAAAGAGATCAGATTGATGACATGAAAACTTTTACAATGATTTCTTACTTTAATCATTTAACTTTACTCACAAAGATATATACATATGTGTATACATATATGCATATATATTATTAGCTAAGTCTGCATATAAAAGTAAATGAATATTCAGACTATATACAACCATACACACAGATTCCTAGCAAACGTTATGTCACATATTTTTAGCAAGAGACAATATTGTGTTATATTTTGAGTAGTCCTTTACCCTTGCAGTTATCCTAAATACTTTTATCACAAGGGAAGGTAGGCTTATCTCAAAAGGTTATGTCAGTGCACATAATTTCTCAAAAATGTTTTCATTCAGTTTTCTTTAAAGACTTTGTATTTAAAGGAACTGGAAAACTGTGATCACCTGTTGACTTGTGTAAAACTATCAAAGCAAAGGCTAGTAGGCATTTATTTTTATGCGTGGTGTAGTTTATACTTTCTGTATACATACATAATGACAATCTTTGAAAAATTTGGTTCTAAATGTCAAGAACCAAAAAGAACTCTATCATGTGTGTTATTAATATGTTTCACTATCTAAAAGAATATTCCATCATGTAGTAGGAATGTCACATTACCATAATTTTCTTATATCAAATGCATGCATTTAGCAGGTACATTATGATAGCATCTGCCCTGAAAGAAGAAAATCCGTTTTATACTGAGCTTCATGATGTGCTAACGCTGAGCTGTCCAACCTACTTTAAAAATAGATCAATATTTTAGAAGTAATTTTTGTTCCTTTGTTTAGTAATTCAATACATTTAAATAAACTGGTTTCATGTTCACAGAATACAAAGTATAATACAGTTTTGTAATTATCTTGTAAACGGAGTCACTGTGGACATAATGGATCAAAGTGGGCAGAGTTGTATCTGTTTTTACTACTCGTGAAATTATGTATTTAGTCTAAATTTAAAAATAATTCAAAAAAATTTTTAAGATTTTTTATTTATTTATTAATGAGAGACAGAGACAGAGACACAGGCAGAGGGAGAAGCAGGCTCCATGCAGGGAGCCTGATGTGGGACTGGATCCTGGGTCTCCAGAATCACACCCTGGGCTGAAGGTGGCGCTAAACTGCTGAGCCACCCAGGCTGCCCTAAAAATAATTATTAAATCTTCAGTTTTTGGTCTGTATTAGAATAGTCATTTATGATTCTTATGCTTATAAGTCAAATATGATTTATTATAGGGATTTTTTTAGATTTAAATATAGTTGAAAAAAAGAATATTTGTACATCAAAGGAAGTAAAACTGGGAAATTTTTACTTGCCTTATTATAATATTTTTAACTTAAATTTTAAAATTTAGAAATCTGTTACACATATGAATATAAATGATAGTTGAAAAATAGAAAATTGGCAATGTTCGACTATTTGGGGTCTTCAAATTTTCACATGGTTCTATTTAACATATCAAGAGATAATAATGCCATTGCTATCTTGTGTTATATTATAAAAATATAACTTTTCTTTGGAAATCAATATATCTATTTCTGTGACATATTTAACAACTATGGTCACAATATTAGTTCATCTGCCTCACATAGGAAGCCTTAGACTATCTGTTTAAACTTGATAAATAATCATGTTTTCATTAGAAGCCCCAAATTCTACAGCTAGAAAGCATATTACGCTAATCTTGCAAAATTGTAGTTGCTGTAGTAATCATCTATTATCTTCTTAGGTAGAGTCTGTGTTTTGGCAGAGATTGGGATTTTATCAGACTTCCACGGCAAATAGACTAGAAGTTTTTTGGCTTATTGCTTCCTATTGTCAAATAACACAGACTTAACCATTGCCCCGCATTGACTGTGACTACCCTGTTCATCTCTATACTTCCTCTTGTTTAGAGTTTCCAACTTGTCATCTCGGTGTTTCAAATAGCATGTCTGTGCTGTATGTCCACACCATGTACTTTTAGACGCTGCTTCTCTCTTAAACTCTGAGCCCGCATTTCTAAATTTCACATACACATACATATCACCGAATGTTAATCTTTAAGACTGAACTCATGCTTACCTCTAAAATACCTCTCCGAGACTGGCATCTCAAGACAACTGACATCGTCTTCCTAACTCCAAAGCCTTAGGATCATTGTTGACTCATCCTCTTCTTTCCTAGTTGATAAATTGAATTAGTGTTTATTTTTTCATTAAAATAGCTCAAATTTGTCTTCCCACTACTGCTGTTGATTCTGGAAATTATCATTACACACTAGGACTAACTGCAGTAGCCTTTTGATTTGCCTCCCTGCTAGTTTTCTGCTCTCCACACCATCTTTGTTATCATCACTAAATCCATGAGCAGATTACGGCCCACTTCCAAAATATTTCATAGCTCCTAACTGTGTATCAGATGAAGGGGAGATGACTTGCCTTCTTGTTTACAGTCCTCAATAATTTGATCATGCATTCCCTGACACATATTCTGTCCAGCCTCACCTCAACCTCTTTCTTAAGCAAATTATCTCTTTAGTAAAAATTTTACTTCTGGTGGTACCTCTGTTTGTCGGTCTCATTACTTGCACTTGTAATATTGCATGCACTGGAATGTTGGTTTCCCTGCCTACCTACCAGCTGTGCTCATCTAAGCTGTCCTAAAAGTTATTCTCCAATTCTTTGAGGACATTATATTTTGCACAGTCTTTTGATAATCTTTCCATTACTGTCTTGAATTACAGAGGAAAATTTATCATTATTTACTTTTTATGCTTTCTTTCCCAACTATGCTATGAATGTCTTGAAGGGAGATTAAGATGTAACCTTTTTTGCCTTTTCATTACACCTTAGTGTTTACCATAATGCCAACTGCTCAAAATGTGTTCCCAAAACACTTTTCAACTCTCTATAACATAATTTTTTTATAACATAAAATATTGAACAATCACCCAATTTTGGTTTACGCTCCATAGGCTTATTTTTCCCCCTTTCCTGAGATGCTACATACGTCTAACATATGTTTGTTACGTCTAACATACGTCTAACATACGTGTGTTAAAATATGTTTATGGAGTCACTGATGCTCTGATGTCTGATAAAGTTGTGCTTGCTTCAACTAACATTATCTCTAGACCATCACACTTATTTTTATTTTCTTGGTTTTTAACCCCTGATGGTCAGTATTTAGTTTCCTTTTTAATATTATCCATGCACCTCTGAAATCTAACAGCAGGAGAATTTAAATATCCTTTGTTCAAGGGGGTTGTGGGTGGCTCAGTCAGTTAAGCATCTGGTTCTTGGTTTCAACTTGGTTTGTGATCTCAGGGTCCTGAGATCCAGCCCCACCTCCAGCCTCCCGTGGGGCTAGTGCTGAGCTGGGAGTCTCCTTATCTCTCTGCTCCTCCCCCTGTAGACTCCCTCTCTCTCTCTGTCTGTAAAATAAATAAATAAATAAATAAATAAATAAATAAATAAATAAATAAAATCTTTAAAAAGATCTTTTGTTCAAGAATTCAATCATTTTGCAGATATCCTCATGAGAGAAAACTGGGAGGTGAGAGGAGGGAAGTGGATTGCACAAGTGTGTAAAACTACTAAATGACACAGCATTTGAACAGCTATCATCTGTTTCATGATGCATCAAAACTCCCTTTTTTTGGGATGGGGGGTATAGTGTCCTGGTCGTAATCCATCTATCCTCCAGGAATCCCTAGATGCCATCTTCACCCTTCCTGACCCTGTTCCCTGGGGTATGACACCTATTTTGCATCACCCAGTCTCCCTTCCTTTCTGGGGTTTGGTAGTGTTCAGCTAATGGGAAGTGTCAGTAGGAAATGGAAGAATGAGGGAGGTGATGGGGAGAAGTGTGAGTATTTTTTATCTGCTCCCTCCTGCTTTGGGCTGTGATTGCCCACAGTCACCATGTCCTTCTGTGACTCGAAGGCCACAATGCCTCTTGAGCAGCCCCTCCGTGCCTCCCACTCCCCCTGGGTTCCAGTAACTCTGTTCCCACTGTCTTTTCAGAACTAGCCTGGCTTCCACAGCTCAACTTCATTCCCTGAAACTCAATTACACCTCAGTTAATAGATCCTTCTTTAAAATCTCTCCACATAGCTGAGTTATATTCTCGTTCCTACCAGGAAATGGAAATGAACAATAGACCAAACGACCACTTAAAAAATGGGACGACTTTTTGATTCAGGTTTAGAATCCAAATTCAAGGGTTTCACTAAGTCTATTATTGCTTCTCATATCTTGGGCAGCATTTTTCTCTTTTTGGTTCATTTTCCACATGAAGTTAAATGAAAACTAAATTAAAATGCAAACATCTCCTAATTCTGTTAAGATGAAGAATGAAAGAAAAGAGATTAGATTTTCGTCAGAGTATTCTTCTTGAATTTAAAAAAAATGTATGTTTGGAATTATTATCATTTCTTTTGCGCAATAAAGTGCTTTTGGTAGAGTAGCCTTTTCCTTTTCCCTTTAAATGGCCGTGAGGTTGTTGAAGGATTTCTGTGTGATGGTGCAATGTTTAAATTAAATATAGATTTGGGAGTCTGAGCCTGCTGAGATGAGTGTGCTGAAAACATGAACGGACCAATCACAACAAACTGGAATGAATGATGGCCATGGAATTGTTGGCACTTGTTTATTTTGTAGACAAACAATTTGACTTTTTTTCAGCCTGAATTGAAACAAATGGCTTTAGTGGTGCCAAGATTAGATGATTTAGCCAGAGTTTACATTTCAAGTGAGTCAATTCTTAGGTTCCATTAAAATTACAATAAACTGGACACTAAAAAATAAATTTTGTCATTGCTACTTGCTTTTCCTCTAGAGTTTTGTAACACAACGAACAAGCTCTTTTTGTCTATTTTCCGTGTTGTCATCTCCAAGTCCAAAACAAACGCTGACAATCCATGCGATTACTTCTAGTCTTTAAAGATGTCCATCAGAACTTTATGGTTTGCCTAGACTACGTGCTCAGGGACTCTAGTCTTATATACCTCAGAGGCACTGAATTTTGTTCTCTCTGCACAGCTATAAATTTTTGGCAGAATAATCTAGCCCATTGTGTCTTAAAACTCTTTTAAATGTAAGGCATTTTTTTTCCTCTTGCAGCCCTTTTTTGTCAGATACAGACTGATATAGAACCATTCTTTTACTAACATTTCATTAAATTTCATTAAATTTAAATAGATAAATATGAAAACATATGGTCACATCTATGATTGCCTTATTTTACAATAGGGAAGTTGAGAAGTAGACTCCTCCAAAACAAAACAAAACAAAATTGACGCCAAATATGAATTTAGTAAGGGAAGTACAAATAAAATGCCTTGAGAATTCAGAAGAAATGGATTATTAGCATTATATTTTACACTAATAAAGTCATTCTACTTGTGAAGATATGACAAAAAGTGTCTAGCTAGACTGGAAATTCTTTAAGGATAGAAACGAGCCACATATATCTCTTCATGGGACAAAGCTTTGCTTCTGGCCCACAGTAAGAGTTCAATTGCTATTACTAAGTATTGAAATGGTAGGGATATTCTGGTGCGAGAGAGCTCAAAGTGACATGGCACTTTTTCATCGAATGTTCTGAGAAGGATACTGTCCCTGAGAAGGGAACCAAATTTAAAACAGAGATCATCAGAATTTAAAAAAAAAAAAAAAAAAAGTGTGTCTGCAGGATGAGACACAACTCCTCACATCCAATGCCCCCAAACAATAGGTAATCCCAGAATACCAAGGCTATGATGATCTCTCCTTTTTCTGTCAACCTCTATCTTCTGCCACCAATTTCCCAGACCTACAACAATAGGAAATAGTCACACCCAAGTGCTGGACCTCTTTTATGTGCCACAGTTAAATTCTAAGAGTACTGAGTATCCACCTCACCCTCAATAACTTTCTGTCCTACATTGCTTCTGCTACATATCTGATGACCAAACTCTATTGGAAACAACTCTAATATTGAAATCAAATTCCATGGATCTCCCTTTCTAACCTTCTAGCTTGCACTCCAATCACACTGGCTTTCAAATAATTTTGGAAATCTTTAGTCCATTGATTGCCAGAGAGGTTAAGATTTACTGCATGTTTTGTATGTACTGAACCCTATGGATACCACTGGCTCATGGCTTTCCCCTCACACTAAACTGGGAAATTCCCGATTCTGAATCAATCCAAATATTTGTCTTTCCACATCTGCATGCAGCTTGTTTAACACCATTGGGGAAATAACACAATAGTGTAAGTTGTTGCCACTTGGATTCATGAGGAACTCTGCTAGGAAAATTCAACTCCTACCCTCATTCATGTGGTTTTCTTCTCTCCACGGCAACTGTTTTAAACATTTTCTTTTGTCAAAGTCAGTATGCTCCTTTTGATTTTCAGAAGTAAAAATGAATTTCATTCAACTTTTTAGATGAAACAGAAACTGTCATATAGGACCTCCCTCAACTTTTCATCATAAAAATCTACAACAATTCAGGTCTCTGCACCACTCTTTCTCCATTCCCTCCTGCTACAGTAGAGAAGGGGTGCATTCTCCTATCCAGAGACAGTTCTTCCAGCTACACACTTGTGCCCATGGACTGTCATCATTCATTTATCATTCCCTCCCTTGCGTGATTCTGGCCCCTTCTTATTTTACTCCCACTCAAGTGTCCTGCAGCCTCTCCCACACCCTCATTATACACAATTTAAATGGTCTTTCTGGATCTGTTCTTATCCACTCAAACACCTTGCAGTTAATTGCCTGCTTCTTACCCCTCCTTCAAAGTCGTATTTCTCAAATAGTTTTATACATTTCCTATCCACTTTTTTCTCTCATGGCATCAGTCTTTTATCTATTATACCACCACCTTCTTCAAGATCACCATTGGCCTTCCTATCTCTAAATTCAATAGGTAATTAGTACTATCTTGCCTCTAAATCACATTTTCATAATAGATTAATTACTCATCATTGGCCTTACTCTCTCTAAATTCAATAGGTAATTATTATTGTCTCACCTCTAAATCACATTTTCATAATAGATTAATTACTCAAGTAATATATGTAAAAAGTAATGCTATTGTCCAAGACAAATTTCCTGCAGATTAGCTTCCAAAAAAAGAATATGACCTTTTACAAAATTCCATAGAAATAGGTCACATCTCAGTGCTCAAGACAACCAAACTTATCCAACCTCGAGATTTGGACCCCAGCCTCTTAATCATGTCATGGAAGGAACTGCAGCTTCCCTAAGCAAGAATGCTGATATGAGATATTCTGCAACAAGCTGGTTATATAATTTAGCTGCAACAGCAAGGCTTGGACCCCAACCCTTAATTAGAACAAGAAGGGGCCAGTGACCATTGGCCCAAATTGCAATCAATTAAATATTGGGTTAGAGCTGGAATGAAGATTCTGCTAGATTATATTTCTATTGTATCCCCTGAGTGACTAGATGAGAGGCTGATGTTTCTCTAATCCTGCAACTAAAAAGTCACATAGCCTGAGTTATTAGGACACCTCACCTGGAGTCTGATGAACAGCCTTAGTGGAGCTCTGTGTGCTGCATAAGAAAAAATGGAAATCGGGGACTTGCTGACTGGCTACTCATCTTGGTTTGGGCAGTTTTCTCCACTGAATACTACTGTTGTAGGTAGGGGATAATGTATGCCTTGGCAATTTGCCTGTGTTTGCAGGACAATTTGTAGACATTTTTCTTTTAAAATGTAAACAGAACAAAATTTATATAATAAAACTATTAGGTTCTTTTTCTATCTTCCCAGATCTCAATCATTGCCTCCAAATAGCCATTTTTAAGTTATTGACTAATTAATAAATATTTTTCCTACTAAGGTAGAATATACAAATGTAATATGGTAAATATGTAGAGATTGAATGAGAAATACATAAGAATATTTGCTGAAAAGTATATGTAGTCATTCACATTTATTATTTGACAAATCACCTTTTTCATCATAATTTGGAGATATTTCCCTGTCAATATTCATAGCTCTGCTTCATCCTTTTTTTTTCTCATTCTTTCTATCAGAAACTTATTATGTGTAATATAGATAAATCATAATTAGATTAGCTGTTCCCCATGTTGATGGATATTTCATTGAGTTCCAGTTTTTTATTATTATAAACAAAGCTGTAGTGGACATCCTTATAAATTGTTCTTTATGTGTATTTGTGATTTTTCTGCTGAAGCATATGAATTTTAAAGAATAATTATATTACTTAAGAATGTTATATTTTGGGGGGACACCTGGGTGGCTCAGTGTTTGGGCACTCGCCTTTGGCTCAGGTCATGATTCTGGAAGCCAGGATTGAGTTCTGCATCAGGCTCCCTGTGTGGAGCCTGCTTCTCCCTCTGCCTGTTATCTCTGCCTCTCTCTCTGTCTGTGTCTCTCATGAATAAATAAATCTTAAAAAAAAAGAATGTTATTTTTTGATGATCAGTCTGGTGTGAATGTGGAACAACTTCATAGGAAGTATTAAAGTGGAAGAGATTTATTATGTTCTCAAGTCCTAGAAGAGAGAGGCACAGCTTGCCATTCAGGAGGCCATGTAAGAGGTGCTCCAGGAAGTAGGTTTAACCAAGCAGGTGGGGAACTGAGAGAGGTGAGGATCCTTGGGCAAGTGCCTTTATGCAGAGTACACGGCAAAGACAAAACTAAAAACTAAAACTAAAAACTGAAGTGTTTAAATGTCTCTAGGCTATAGTCAAGAGTAGGGGCAAGAAGGAAAACTTGACAGGGACCAGCCTTATCACACTGGTGGGCCAGGTCACCTGGGTAGAGTGCTCACACCTTGTTTGTGGCAATGTTGAGGCATCAGGAAAATATGAAATTTTATTAATTTATAGTTCATTGTATATAAGAATGTAAGCTCCATGAAGATAGACACTTTCACGTTTTATTCTGCTACACCTCAATGCCTACAACAGTGTCTAATAACTAATAAGTAGATGCATAGTAAGTGTTAAACAAAGTACTAGCTATAGGTTGACCTGTACATTTGACATTTTGATTCATGTGGGCCAATGGCTTTCTAAGAAGCTCTATCAGTTTGGTATTACCAACTACATATGAAAATATCTATTTCCTCACACTCACATTAACACTGGATATCATAAATATATGTATATTTTTAGTTTTTGCTAATCTAATGGGGAAAAACAAAACAAAAATCTATTACTTAAATAATGAACTTGCTAATTGATGAAGTGATTTACAGGCTTTTAAAGTATTTATTGATCATTACAGTCTTTTCAATAAATTGTCTATCCTTTATTGTTGTCTTTACTCATTTACAGAAATTCATTACAAATTCGGGAGAGTAATAATTTTTCCAATGTACATTTATTTTTCATAAACTTTCAATGCTATCTTTTAGTGTATGGCCATTTAAAATGTCATAAAATAAAATTAATTAGTAGTCCTTTTGTTGGGGCTGTTGGTTAAGCATCTGCCTTTGGCTCAAGTAGTGATCCCAGAATCCTGGAATAGAGTCCCACATCAGGCTCCCTGCTTGGTGGGAGGTTAGCCTCTCCCTCAACAGCCTAATCATGCTCTCTCTCTCTCTCAAATAAATAAATAAAATCTTTAAAAAAATTAAAATATTCCTTTTGTTGATTTCTTTTATGTGTTACTTAATAAGGCCTTTTGTACTCCCTCAGATCATGTAAGGATTTTCTCCTAGTATTTTGTTAATTAAAATATTTATTTTGTCCTCAAAATAGAGTTGGGCTACAGTCTTCAACTACGGTTAGAAAATATCAACTTCTATTTGTATTTGGAACATTCCTTTATACATTTTGAAGATTTTTTTTGCTTTAGAATTTTTCTTTCTTCTGTCATAATTGTTTCTTTCTCTCTATTTTTAAGGCTCTTAAACTCTAAAAGTCTTATTAGAGAATGGGAGATCTACTGGATTTTGAGTTTGTCCTCTTTTTTTATCCCCAAGTACTTTCCATAATTTTATTTTTCTGTGTTCTGAAGATCTCCTTAACTTAACTTAGAGTTTATTGATTTTTTTGACATCATTTTCTCATTAAGCCCATATGCTTGGTTTTTAAAAAGTTTATAATTTAACAATCTTATTTTGTAATTTTCAAAGACTGTATCTTGTCTTTTACTTAGTCATTTGATAAAGCAACTCATCATTATTGTTTGATTAAGTATTTTGTATTTCTCTGAAGACATGGATTCAAATTCATCTGTTTTCTGAATAGTTTGTTTCCTGTGACATGATATATTTTGTGTGTTTATTCAATAGCTATCTTTTGTGAGGCATATTTCCCTCAATTATTTAGAGAGATCTGTGTGTCATCCATACCTTGGGAGTTGGATACAGTTAACAGGCATGCGTCCTTGTAGTGGTACAGTTTATTTTCCAAAGGTCACTGCCAAAATGTAGGTGCTGATTTGGAGAACTGTGCATTTGACTGTATGTACAAAATTGGTTGACTATTTTAGAGTGTATAGATTTGTAGGTAGGCCCTACAGAAAATTTTAGTGTATTTCTCTCGTTGGAGAAATTTCTCTTCCTTCTTTGGGGAGTTGTGGCACTCTAGTGTTAATGCAAGCTCAATATGTGTCCCCACAACACTATCAATGCTGCTTATTAAGAATGCAATTTTTAAAAAGATTTTATTTATTTATTCATGAGAGAGAGAGAGAGAGAGAGGCAGAGACACAGGCAGAGGCAGAAGCAGGCTCTATGCAGGGAGCCTGACGTGGGACTCAATCCAGGAACTCCAGCATCACGCCCTGGGCCAAAGGCAGGTGCTAAACTGCTGAACCACCCAAGGATCCCCAGGAATGCAATTTACAAAAATTTACTAATAAATCTAATTGTATTAGTTTCCTACTACTGTGTAACAAATTGCCAAAAATGTAGTGGGTTAAAGAAAAAACTCTCACATCGTCTCATAGTTCGGTAGGTCAGAAGTCCAGTAATGACATAGCTGAGTTTTTTGCTCAGGTTCTCATAAAACCGCCATAGAGATGGCACCATAAGAT
Organism: Canis lupus dingo; assembly: GCF_003254725.2. Classification (NCBI taxonomy): domain Eukaryota; kingdom Metazoa; phylum Chordata; class Mammalia; order Carnivora; family Canidae; genus Canis; species Canis lupus. Next base: position 24,068,671 of record NC_064271.1, read on the forward strand.
GTTACCTATGGCACCATAAGATGTTACCTATGGTCTTGTCTGAGGTTCTAGGTTCTCTGCCAGACTTATTTACAATATTGGCACAAGTGAATTCCTGTGGTTATAGGACTGCAGTCCCAGTCCTTTGCTGTTCATTAGCTAGAGGCTGCTTTTGGCTCTCAGAGGCCACCTGCATTCATTTCCAGAAGACTTCTCCATTTCCAAGTCTAGCAGGAGAGAATCTCCCTCAAGTTGAATCCTTATCAGGCTTCAAATCTCTCTGATTTCTCTGGCCTTCAACCTCTAGATTTTCTTCTAAGAGCTAATCTCATTAGATGATGCTCACTTAGGACAGACTCCATTTGATTATCTCAACTGATTAGGCAGCTTCATTACACCTGCCAAAATTATTTTTGCAGTATAATGCAACATAATCATAAGAATGACATTCCACCACATTCACTGGCTGTGCCCACACTCAAAATGAGTACATAGACAGGTGCTAGGGACCCCCCCATCACCATATTTGACCTTATACTTGCACTTATGGCTCCATAGGATCAATGGAGGCAATATAATGTAGTTAAAGACCAAATGGATCACAACATATTTGAAAAATTTATTTCCTGAGTTAGACCAATAAAAAACAAAATGATCAACAATACTATGTTTTTTGTCCAAGTCAAAGGAGTCAATGTTCTTGAGAGTTCATAGTATATAGCCAAAATGTGACTAAGCCTCAATAAGTTGTGGTGGTTTTTCCTCAGTCCTCCTTGTCTTGATTTCCTCACCCTCTGATTTATCCAGAGAGAGTGCTGTGTGTGGTCTCCATCAGTCTATATCCCACCATGGCTTTTGCTGGGGTTCTAAGCCTCACTGGGACCATGGCCTCTTTTTGCCCTGCTGCTGATCAGCTCTCTGTAGTCATGGGCCTGTAGTAGGGCTTAGGCTACTATATTACCACTCCTCCAGCCTTATAGGAAATATTGCTTTTCCCTCACTACTTTCTTTTCTTTAAAATTTTATTTACTTATTCATGAGAGGCACAGAGAGAGAGAGGCAGAGACATAGACAGAGGGAGAAGCAGACTCTCTGTGGGGAGCCCGATGCAGGACTTGATCCCAGGACCTGATCCCAGGACTCCAGGATCATGACCTGAGCCCAAGGCAGACACTCAATCCTGAGCCACCCAGGCATCCCTCCTTCATGACTTTCTTTTAAAAATGTTCTCAAATTCTTATTTTAATTTTCCACTGTTTATCTGAGACCACAGTATAACATGTAGCAAGGCTTTTTTGAGAAAGAAAAAGGAATAATAATTGTAAGCAACATATAACCACCTTCTAGTCTTGACTGTTCTCATAGCCCACAGATTTAGGTTCATGGTCATGCATACAATAGATGTCAGCTTCTTTCAAGCATCGGGAATGCTGTTAAGCATATCCATGATTGAAAAGTAGGGGCTATTCTTTCCTCCTCCAGCCCGAGTCTTCCTTTTTCCCGTTACTTTCTTTCCTATGACCTGTCTATTTCCTGGAAAATTGGCAGTGTTAATATATCATCCTACTTTGGAGGCAAAATTCAGAAACATTACACTATTTTAAGTGGAGATTTAACATTAAAATTCAGGTCTTACAAGATCTCTGGATGGAGTGGTGTCAGGGTGTAGTTACGTGTGTTTAAGAGTGTAACACATCCACTGAATTTTAGAAGATAGAACATTGTTCCTGCTGCCATTACTACTGCTGATAAAATGCTGTTCAACATTCACAAAACTGGTGGTTAGACACAGGAATGCAGAGTTGGGCTACCACAACTTTCTCTAAATATTTGTGTCTCCATGACTGTCCTTGCCAGAAGAAAAAACAAAAGGAAGTTGGCTATAGTAGACAACTCTAAGATGGCTCCCAAGAATCCAGGCCCATGTTGTACAATCCCTGTAATCCTCACCTCTTGAGTGTGTGTGAAACTTTTAAATATGATGGGATATCTCTCTCATGATTATGTTACATTATATGACCAAATGGATTTTATAGATGTAATTAAGGCCCCCCAGTCAGTTAACTTTGAGTTAATCGAAGGAAATTATCCTGAGTGGGTCTAACCAAATCAGGCAAGCTCTTAAAAAAAGTCATAGAGATTCATGTTGCCCTGTTGGCCTTGAAAGTATAAACAGCCACGTTGTAAACTATTGTGAAGAGGGTAGTATGGTGAGGGATAGCAGACAGCCTCTGGGAGCTAAGAACAGTCTTTGGTTGATGGCTAGCAAGAAAGCAAGGACTTTAGTCTTGCAACCTCAAGAAACTAAATCATGTCCACATACAGTGAGGTGCTTCCCTTTGACATCTCAGTTGTATCCCATTTCAACACTGTGAGAAGGCTCAGCTCATCTGTAGCTTCATCTGTACCCATGGAAACTGTGAGATAATAAATTTGTGTTGTTTTAAGCTGATCGATTTTTTTTTTGTTTTTGGTACTTTGTTATGTAGAGATAAAAACTAATACAATAGCTTTCTGCTCACTTGTGTCTTACAAATATGTTGCATATGTGCCTAACTGGTGGAACCTTAGTTGTAAGGGAGTCTGGACTATGAAGTTCTTAGGATCTTAGCCCCTGTGCTAGTGAAAAATATGTAAAAAGGAAAGAGGATGGGGTTAAGTAATATGAGACAATATCCTGCATACATAATATCTAAATATTTCAAAGGAAATCCTGGTTTTTAAAAATAAATGTGTGGTTATGTCATTTGCCTCAATAGCATATAATAATCCAAAATCAGTTTTTCTGCATATTTTGTTTTATAGTTAAAAATTAACATTTATAAGACATCAATAATATTATCTAGGTTCAGTTTTATCTAACCTGATCCACTCCTTCCTCCAATGTAAAAAGGACATGTTTTAGAACTTTTTTGATGTCTAAGGATCTGTTAAAAATATAGTCGTGAACATTTGAGATAAATAATGGTTTGCCTCTGCATGCAGTTGGAATATTTAGAAAATAAGTCTATATGCTTTATGTGATCACCCTTTGTATTTTCAACAGAAGAGATAAATTCCTTAGAGTTGCAGCTCCTCTATATTTCTCTCTCTACCCCCTGTTCTTTCTTTATAATTTTTATTGTGATTTCTGGTTTACATTTGCAAAACTAGGACTCATTTTGTGGATTTGCTAGAAAATTTGAACCTTTTATTATCTTGGACAGTTTCTGAGGGTTGGGAATTTGGGTGCAGTTTAGCTGGCAGTTCTAGTTCACAGTATCTCATGGGACTCCGGTGGACCTGTTAGCCAAGGCAGCAACTTCCGGGAGCCTTGACTGGGATTGGAGAATCCGCTTCCACCATCACTTATATGGCTGCTGGCAGGGGGCGCTAGTTCTTCACATGCTGCTTCCCCATAGTGCTGCTCATGGTATGATTTTCCAAGAGTGAGTCATCTGAGAAACTGAGAGTGAGAGACAGGGAAAGAGAGAGAGAGAGAGAGTGCAAAAGAGCAATCAAAACAGAAACCTTTGTGTCTCTTCTATTACCTGATCTTAGAAGTGACAAGCTATCACTTCTGCCACATTTTATTGGCTATAAGTAAGTCGTTATGTCTAGCCTTCAATGGGAGGGCATTACACAAGGGCACAAATACCAGGGGGTAAGGAACATTGAAGGTCATCTGAGAGGCCGCTTCCCAAAACATGGCATTCTTAATAAAAACTAACCAGGAGATCAAAAGAGAGAAAAGCAAGGGTAGCCAAGGCAGACTTGAATTTCTAGGCTGATAAAGCTGGTTGCATAGTAAAATCTGAGTTGTATCATGTCCCTCCTTTATGTCTCACAAACATAAATGTGGCAAGACTGCTATTTGTGCCCAGATTTCCATCTCTCCATCTTACAAAGTAATTAAACTCTGGGGTTTTGCTAGCTATCTGGCTGCCCAAGATATGGATCATATTTCCCAATCTCTCTTGGAACTAGATATAGCATCTGTTGTGAATAAAAAACTGTGGACAACTTTGAGTGGTGCTCTCTTATTTCCTTTTTTTCTCTCTTAGTGATTGAAATGTGGACATGGAAGTGAGCCATCTTGGATCACATGGATGAGAGCAATCCTCTAGAGATAGCAAGACAACAAAGTAGAAGGAGCAAAGGAACTGATTCTGTGGAGATGCCATGCTAGTCCTAAATTGTTTACCTCTAGACCTTTAGATGAGAGAAAAACAACTGCCTTTGTGTTTAGACCAAAATTATCTATAATGTCTAACAGAATAGCCAAACTCATATTCTAACTGCATATTTTTTTTCAAACTTCTTGGACCACTGCCCTTAGTTAAAAATACGTTTTAAATTGCAACATGTACATACACAAATATGTGAGTCACCAAGAGCTTTTACAAAAGTATAGTTATCTCTTGCATGTACACTCTGATATTTTCTATTTTACTCTACTGAATTCTATTCTATTCTTTTCTATTCCATTCTACTGTTTTATTCCATTCCATTCCATTCCATTCCATTCCATTCCATTCCATCCCATCCCATTCACTCCATTCCATTCTATTGAGACAAATAATGCTGGATACTACCTACTAAATCAATTTCAGGACTCACCAATGGGTCACAGTGTATAGTCTAAGAAACACTGTCCAAACTCTTATAATGACATAAAATGATGTCCTTGTGTCATATGCTCTATGACAGAGCTTCCACCCCCAGTCTCCTGCTTAAATAGAAGTAACTTTACATTATTACTAGTTCTCATAGGTTCAGTTTATTGGAAATTTATTATGACTTCAATTCTGATTCCAGTTTTTAAGAAATTTTTCCTAGGATTATGGAGAATATACTGAATGCCTTATGTTCATAGGTTTTGTGCTAGGTGAATAAGACATTATTTCCCTTAAAGATCTATAGACTATTGAAACAGACCAATTTGTGAGCAGATTAATTAAAATAGAATATGATTATTACTATTGTAGCTCAGAGTGGTCATGAGCTGATAAAACAGCAAAACCTTTTGTGTTTGTAGCCAAAAAAATGCATTGATAGTAAAAAGTCTGAAATATCATGAAGCAAAATTGAAAGAATCTTCACTTCCTTCTGGAATGTTTTCTTCTCCTACTAAGTAGCCTGAAACAGAACACTTACGAATTTTAGGACTGAAAAAAAAAAAAATCACTTGAGTTAAGAACTTCAAATTCTTACTCCTTTTCTTGTACACAGATTGTAGATCTTAGACTGAAAAACAGTGTACATGAAGACTGTGATAAATGTTATAAAACTAACATTTCAGTAGTGATTTTGCCCATGTTTATTGACACTTATTACAATGAAAATCATTTATAGCTTTAATACTCAAAATCCCTTTGTCACTTCTAATATCTATGACATTTTAAAGTGACTGATCTATCATATAAATTTTTTTCAAACCAGTCTTAGAATGTACTTACTTGTCTACTTTGTATTAACCTGACTCTCACTGGAAGAATTTCCTTATCTTAAAAGTGGCAGGAATGTGCTCTTGTAACAAAAGCTTAGGGTAAGACCAGGTTCAGACGGAATGAGACTATTTCTTATTTGGATGGAAACTGTTTGTGGACATTTGATGCCAATCTAAGTTTCAGAGTTGAAAGAGACAGTAAGAATTCAGATGAGCTTAAGCTCAAAAAATAGACATCATCAGTATATTGTGAAGAGAAAGGGGAAGAGGAGAAAGTGTAAAACTTTGAATTGCTGCTTGTTCTGTATTAATCACAGTTCCTTTTAGTATGTATCTCCTTGGAAAGGGAACCACAACACATTTGGAATATCTTATATGGGATGGCAGAGAACAGGCTATTTAACCAGTGGCCAAGAACAACCTGATGTTCTGAGCTACAAATTGAAAGTGAAGGTTACTTTCTTGTAGACTTTATCTTAAAGCAGTAAAACGGGTAACTGCAGCTACAACTGAAGTATTGATTTTGTAATTTCAGCAAATTAAGAACAAGACAGAAAACCTATTAAACCTTTCCACTGATTGCCAGGGTACTTTTTGGTGATTCTGAGGTTGACATTAAAATTACATACACCTATCTCTTGAAAGTAAAACATATACATTATATAGAAGATGATAAAAGAAATTGTGGTATGTTTTAAATGTGAAACTTGCAAAGCCTGATACTATAAATGTCAAACAGCATATCTAATTTTCTTACATTTTCATAAGTTGGGGTTAAAGTTAGACATACATTGATTATGTTTTAAAAGATTAAACTTTCCACAGAACCAAAAGATTTTTTTAAATAAAAAGAGAAAGAAACCCTGATAGTAACATGACATGTCAGAGCATTATAACTAATGACTATATAAAAAAGTATATCATAAAGACTACTGAAAAGTGATTAAATTATATTTTTTTGTATACAAGAGGAAAATAAAACTATTTTACAGTTTTGTGGAACATGTCAAACTTTTTAAAAAACGATTTATTTACTTATTTAAGAGACAGAGAGAGAGAGCATAAGTGCGTGTGGAGAGGGGAAGGGCTGAGGGAGAGGGAGAGTGAATCTCAAGCAGACTCCACCCTAAGCGTGGAACCCAATATGGGGTTTTATCTCAGGAGCCTGAGATCACAACTTGAGCCAAAATGAAAAGCTGGTCGCTTAACTGACTTCGCCACCCACGTGCCCCACTGTCAAACTTTTAAAATATAATTTTAAGATTATTCAAGTGAATATATTAAAATTTACATTAATCCTAATGTCAAAGAAGAAACTGGGTATAAAAATTGATTACATGATGGAAAATAAAATTCAGGAATTTTATTCAGTGAAATAAATTTGCTGAAATTCATATCTTTCTTTTTACATTAACTCTACCTGAAATAATCATATTTCTTAGTAGGTAGATAACATTAGAGATAATAGTATTTTAAAACATTGGGAGGCAACTTTCGTCTGCAATTAGGGAAAATCACAACAACAAAAATCTCATAAACAATAAGAAAAATGTAACAAACTGGAGCAGCTCTAGGTTTAATTAATTCAATGATTCAATCACATATTAAAAAAATTCCTTCTTGGGAAGCCCCAGTGGCCCAGTGGTTTAGCGCTGCCTTCAGTCCAGGGCATGATCCTGGAGACCAGGGATTGAGTCCCATGTCAGGCTTCCTGCATGGAGCCTGCTTCTCCCTCTGCCTGTGTCTCTGCCTCTCTCTTTCTCTCTCTCTCTCTCTCTCTCTCTTCTGTCTCTTATGAATAAATAAATAAAAATCTTTAAAAAAATCATTCTTATAATCTTTCCATTTTGCCTTCTTCAGTGTGTCAGTTTTGTCTGAAAGATTGCAAGACAGTGTTGATAGAAACACCACAATGTTCATTAAAAGAAAAGGATCATTTCTTTCTTTGCATCTCTTTTTAAGAGCAAGGAAACCTTTCTCAGAAGCCTTCTAGATTATTTTCCCTCCTGCCTCATTGACCAAAATTTCATAAATTTTTTATGACTTCATTAATCTCTGGAAGTAGATGGAACAATCAAAATTAGCTTAGAGTTTTAATCACAGCTAATTAACACAAGTTTAGTATGAAGACCTTCCCTAGAGGTGTAATGACTCTATAGATGTGATAGATACCTGAACCAAATCATGGCTAGGAAGGAGGAATGATTTGGAGTAGTCAACCACAATGCCTGCAATAGGGTTTGTCTTTCATTAAATTGAACACATACATAGATATATACAATAAGTTGAGAAGTTGTCTATGGTTTTAGTAGTGCAATGTACACTTCACATTCATAAACTCAAAGCCGAAAGCAAATTCTTTGCAATATCTGTAGAAATACAGATGAAATTCCATCTATTTTCCAAAATACAAGTGGAAATAAAATGGTGCATAATATTTTATGTGATCATTTGAATGTTATTGGAAGCATTTCAAATTATTTTGGATCACTTATTAAAAAAATCTAATTAAATCAGTGGAACATGTGTTTTACAGTTTTTTAAAAAATTCAAACACCTGGCTTCCACTTACTGTTTTTATTTTAAGTCTACCATACTGTCAGTTCCTCAAAAGTTTGTAATCATACCATCAGTTGTGCTGATATTTGATCCTAAGGGTGCTTGATTCTAAGGATGTTTGATTCTATCTCTATACAGAAAAAATTTCCACCAATGGCAAGATAATCCCTTTAGTAGTAGGCTATTTTTGAAAAAGGAAGGGCATGATAATTTAAGTCATCCTCCCAGTAGTGAAGGTCAAACAGCATTAGAGAGTATGTTTACAACTAAACCCCAGATGCATGAGCTCTATCTCTGCCTCCCACTCCCATTTTTTTAGAGAGAGAGCACAAGAGCAGGGGAGGAATAGAGAAGGAGGGAGAGAATCTCAAGCAGCCTCCATGCTCAGCATGGAGCCCAACACAGGGCTGATCTCATGACTCTGAGCTCATGATCTAAACCAAGATTAAGATTCCCACACTCAACTGATTTGAGTCACCCAGGCACCCCATCTTTATCTCTCTTTCATTAACTCATTCATTCATTACTTCATGCATAGTCATTTACCTATCATTTACTATGTATCTAGCACTGGAATAAGCATTTTGAAAGTTACAAAGATGAATCAAATAATCATTTTCCTTCTTTAAGGAAGTAAGTCTACTGAAGGAGGTAAGGTATATTCAGAAATAAAGTAGAGAAAGTATGTAGTTCCAGGAGAGAGGAACCGATGAGGGAAGTTAAAGGAAGAAAAGTTTAAGTCCTGGTGAAAGATCAGGAACTGCTCTATAGAGACAGATTTGTTACTTTCATAACTAGCTTACAATCGGAATTGCACTGCCTTTTCATTCTATTTAAACAATTCTCTATAATGAGAGGCAATAAAGCAAGGAATTTAAGAACCTGATGTGAAGTAAGACTCTATCTCATTAGATCTCCAAATACATAAAAGAGTATCAGAGTATGGGTGGGCAAAAAAGACAAGAATCTACTTCCCAAAATATAAAAAGTAAAACTATTTTAGACCAGTGGAAATATTTCCCCAAATATATTTTATTGTTACTCAAGGAATTTTTACAAATACTGGATTTACAAATTACATGATTATTGACAGAGAGATTATTTTATTGTCCAGTAACTTCCCCAGAATTCCATGTTATTAATGGTATGCAAGCAAAGTATTAGATAATCAAAACAAAAAATAAAATTTTGGCATCAAAATGTTATCTAAATAGAATAGTTTCTAATAATGGGTTTTTGTGAATTAGTAATTTGAGCCTCCAACTGAATTGATGTGATTATCACTTGATAAATTCAACCTGAAAATAACTTTAGGATCTGATTAGACAAAATATTTGGTTAAGTGTCCTTGATACCACTATGACAAAAGGTAACTGGTTAATTGTAGATTCTTATACTAAATAATATCATTTCTGATCTATTCAAGTTATACCTTAAAGTAAGTATATTCTAAAAAAAAGAATGTGAAGTAACATCATTTATAAACATAGGAAAGAGAAAAAATACAGTATCAATAAAATGTTTCTGAAACATTCATATCAAAAGATTTCTCATAATCAGAAGACATAAATACAGCCCAAATGGAACCTAATGTCAATATGTTCAGCAAGTTATTTAATTTGAGGAAATATGTTTGGGACAATCAGATAAGACTGAATTTATTTTGACATTGAAAAGTGCACAAGAAGTTTCAATTTTTCATGAAACAATATAAAAAAGAAATCATTGGCTGATAGAAGATATTTTGACAGCCTAACTAACCAGTGTTTCATCTATATTACTAAACATAACATTTGCAAAGCACCACTGAATGTGAATTTTGATCATTGACCCAAAGGAGAAAAGTGCTCCATTCAAGCCCTGTGCATTGGTCTCTATCAGATGGTTGCTAGTCTGCACAAGAATCTATGTCTGTCATCTTTTCTCCAACTTGCAGCATTGTATAGCTGTTACATCAAATTCAAATTGGATAAACTCAGGGAAAAAAAAGATAAAAAAATAAAAATCAAATTCTCATTTTTATGGTCTTCAGATTGATAAATTTTGATGCATTTTCAGCATGCAAATATTTCTAATTTAAAAAAATCCACCTGTTTCTAGACAATACCACAAACAATGGTTATTTAAGGTGATGCCATAAAATAAAAAGTTCTGCAAATAGACTCATTTTGGCCTGGATAGCAAATACATGGATCAATAGTCCTCTCTCCAATGTCCATGACAGATACTGCTAAACAGTCAGAGCAGTTTCCAGCTGAAGCCAAATACATCTTCAGAATTGTCTACAATATAATACTCCAGACATTCATTACTTTTCTATTACATCATTTGAAGTTTATTTGACATCCTTAAATTATGTCAAATACAAGTTCTATGAGTGTCTAATCATTGTAATGAATCTGAGGCTGATTTTTTAAATATTTTGAATATTAAAAACTTCCTATTTACATTTACAAGTTACTTCTAGTAGGCTATTGCTAAGATCAAGAAGAGGATTCAAACTTAAAAAAAAAAGACCCTATTTGGAAGGTGAAATTTACTCAATTAAAAATGACTTAATTATATAAAACTTATAGTTTAAAAATAGTGTTTATAATAAAACAGTTAAGAAATAGAGATTAATCATAAAAGCAAACCTAAATAACCTACTAAAAGTACTAATTGTTTGGCATAGCAGGAAAACAAGTTAATCGTTCCTTCTTGGTGTGGGATCACACTATTAAATCATAAATTCAAGTCAACAAAAATATACGGGGACTTTAAATAGCTACTGGGATACACTGGACAACATAAGTGTTTGTAGATACTTGGCAAAATCTCTTCTCACTCTTGTTCAGTAGGTCTGCAGAGCCATCTTTTTTGACTGTCTCAATAGCTTCCAAGTGTATAATGCAAATTAGACATAATGGCTCCCTAACTCATAGAGTAAAGGTGGTTATGGTAGGAAGAACTAAAATGAAAGCTCCTTGAAATGCCAACCTCTACATCTACCTGTTAGCTTTTCTTTCATACACAACACTGCACCACTGCTAAACCATGAGTAATTTCCTAAGGGAATTATTGAGATAATTACCACCGTCACAAACCAAAGATGCCAAAGATGATAACACCTACCAAATGTCCATTTAAGTCTCTTTTGGATTAGTACAAAAACCACATAGGTCTTAGGAATGATTGCAGATTATTTTAAACTTTAAGAAGGTAGTGATTTTGACTAAAGTTGTCACTTCTCATACAGTAGTTATGTTTTCATTGCTGAGCAAACAGTATAGCCTCTGGCACCTTTTATGTAGCTATTGACTTAAAAACAGTTTTATTTAACCATATTTAATAAGGACAATCAGAAGTAGATTATTTTCTTTTTTTTAAAGATTTTATTTATTCATGAGAGACAGAGAGAGAGAGGGAGAGAGAGATGCAGAGACACAGGCACAGGGAGAAGCAGGCTCCCTGTAGGGAGCCTGTTGTGGAACTTAAATCCAGGACCCCAGGATCACGATCTGAGTCAAAGGTAGAAGTTTAACCACTGATCCATCCAGACACCCCAGAAGTAGATCACTTTCACCTTGGTGGGAGAGTAGTACATCTTCACCATTTTAAATTACATTTATAATCAACTCTCTGTTTGGTCATATTATAATTGGTAGGAATGTCGAGCCTTTTGATAGTTCACAAAAATCCACACTGGTCCACTTTTTAAAATGCAAATATACTAATTGGACTTGAGAAGCAAGAACCAATAAGTATCCTAAATACTTTTTAAAAGCGGAAGCATGCTAGAGTATGAGATACTAAGTCAAGAGAAATTCCAGACTCCTGTCACATAAGTGAAGTTCAGTTCAGTTTTCTGGGGCTTGATGGAGTAAACCTTTCAGATGTATACTTTGCTCTTTGGCTTTTGGAAGCCATATGCATCACATTTGGGTATACTATTTTTATCCTTTTTTGGAGTAATATACAAGACTGCCGGTTTGAATTGGGACCCAGAAAAAGAGAGAGCTCTTCAAGTCCAGTCTTGAGACTCAAGCAGCTTGAGACTTGAGTCTTATGACCAGTGATACCTCAAGTTGTCTTTTGCACTTAAGGATGTTTTATGGAGTTACAGGCGACCTCCAATAGGAGACTTATGGGGCAGATCCATAATTTGGAACAATGCTTTCTCATCCTCTGTCAATGATGATTTTCCATTTGAGAAGCAGCTCCTGGCTAATGGATGCTGTTAAAGATTGAACATCTGATTACAGATCATTTAGTGAATATTAAACCTAAGTTGCTTATCACAAATTCAATGTTTTCTGCTCTAATAAACTATTAAGTTTGGCATGCACCACCCAAAATTGTGATTGTAGATGAGAGATCTGCTGGGTCCAACTAGATCCAGAAGACACAGATAGATTGCACTTATAGTTTACTCAGACACTCATAATATCTTTCCTTCTTGCTTGGTTACTCTTCTCTCTGACCTCTCCTTTGTCTTTTAGATAGTTCAGATGACCAGTTAACCAAAGACAAATATTTGAAGGTGTAGTTTATGGATGGATCCACATGGTATATTGGCACTCATCTCAGGGTAACCCTGAAAGATAATATTGTGGATGTAAATCTTTCTAGTGGTTAGAATTTTGAACAGTAAATTCAAGGTGGGGGTTTTCCTAGAATGTGGTATATGCGTAATACTAAAAACAAATATATATGGTGCTATTTCCATCATAACTGTAATACAAAGGGCTGGAAACCAAGGAATGGAAGTGAGAGTGCCATTCTATTATTGCATGTTACAGCATGTTCACAGAGGAATTCTTCATATATTCCCAGCCTTGGAATTGGAAGGCCCTTGTTTCCAAAGGAGGAAACTCCTATCAATGATCACAGCAACAATGCATTTAAATTGGCCACTTATGGCTGTCCATGCCTATAAATCAATAGAGAAGAGGGTTACTAAGTTGGTCAGTATAATTTAACTTGTATTTGCTTGTTAACATTACCAGAAAATGTGCTAACTCAATGTTGAATGTGGGACTGAGAATCTAGAACTTTTAGAAATAAAAATTGGGGGTTACTCCACCAGGTACAAAACAGAGGAATCAAGGTGTTGGAGAGGTCAAGGAAAAGATGGATGGAATGAAGCTCTGATATCCCTGACCAGCTGTAGAAGTAAAGACCATAGGAGCTATGCCAATTTTATGCTGAAGGTATATACTTTTTTAAGTCAAAGGAACATTAAAATCTAAATTTAAAAATAAACTGAATGTAAGTAATATAAAATGAACTACTGATGGTCATGCAACCAGTTAATGGCAGAAGCCACAGTTGAGGGAAGATGAAAGAAAGAAAAGGCTCTGTGAAGCCTGGGGCCAGGGATAGGGCCCTGATCACCTGGCCTAGAGACAATTCTGCATTCGGAGTGTTTTCCCCAGTCTAAGGTACCAAAGGTAGTTTTGCCATCTCTCCTGAAATGCTCCTCTTAGGTCCAAGCTTTAGAAAGAAACATGGGAATGCACAAATAAGCAGAACAGATTTACATCTCTTCTGAATTTCTGTATCTTGGTTAAAAAGAACTTTATAATTTCCTCTAAGGATAATCTTTGCTTATTTGGTCATCATTTTTTCTATAACTTGAGAGCTGATTCTAGTGATTTTCCTCAATTGAAGACTGTGTATCATACAAGGGAAATGATGTCTTTATCAGCAACTTCTAAGTAACACTTTTTTAGTTTAAAAAAGTATATTATTTATTCTTTTTCTTTCAGATTGCTCATATGTGTGAAATAATACAGTGTTTGTCTTTCTCAGTCTGATTTATTTCATTTAGCATTACACCCTCTAGGTACTCAAAAAAAATAATCACTATTGTAAAAATCTAGAAATTTAAGTATCATTTATATTTTTGCTTTATATAAAAAAAAGAACATTGTCATCATTCAGTTCCTTTTCCTCTTTAAACACAGAATTATACAGTATATACTAAGACTGCAATTTCAAACATAATAAACTATCATTTGTTTCTTTTTATATTTTTATATTCTTGTAATGGCTTCACAATAGCATATAGATCTATCACAGATTAACCAGTATGCTATTATTAGATATTAAATATTTTGATAATTTTATGACTATAAAAACCACCAAAATGAGCATGTTTGCATCTGCATATTTATACACATTAATAGGTAGCTCCTAGGAGAAAAATTTTGAAGTAAATCACTAGGTGAGGGAATATATAACATTTTAAAATGCCTGCATTAAGATATGGAATCATATCAATACATTATATCCAAACAATATTAAAATACCTATTTAGTAATATAACTTGTCTATTTATTCTTCTTTTATATCCCTCAGCAATGCCCTGTAATTCTTTTTTATGTAAATTTTTGTGTATTTCTTATTAAGTTTACTACAAACTATGCCATATTTTTGTTGCTATTCTGAATGGATTTTCTGTTTCATTATGTGCTCAAATTAGTTACTACTTGCATAAAAAAAACTATTGATTTTTACCTACTTATTTGAAAGCAGATACCTTTTTGAACTGTCTTACTAGAATATTCAAATATTTTTACTAGAATACAGTACTTTTATTCCAGTAGGATATGAAAATTGTGTTTTAGATCTCAGGGGTCTTGAATATCTAATTTTTAAAAAAATAAATGATGTAATAAGTAATAAAAATCACTCACCTAGGTATAAAATTCTTGGACCACAATATTTCCCTCAGATTCTGGTTTATTCACATTTCAGTCAGATATTACTCTCCAGTCTGCTATTGGGAGGTTACTTAATACTCACAAAATCCTATACAATTTTCTGATCTGAATGGACTTCATTTAGCACACCGTGTCTCCCTTGTGATGATTTTTTTCTCCTGCCTCAATCGTCTGAAGATTTATCACTGTGACTTCTGAAGTCTATAGTAAACCTCAATCCCAGCAAACCCTGCTTCTAGAGAATTTTCTATCCATAGAGACATGCATCCCAGTACTTTGTGACATGCTCAGTTCCTTTTCTTGAAAATGTTCTACCTAGGTGTTGAAAGAGGCAACTAGAACATTTGGAAACTTACTCTGGTTGCTTTGGAGATTTGCACTTGTGGCATTAAGGTATAGTGATCCAGTTTCTGTTACAGATATAGACAGCTGGGTATCTGGGACTTGAGACAGAGAGAAAAGTAGAAGAAACCTTCCAAGTTTTTAAACTAAACCATTTTGTGAATGTCCTATGAGGAAAAACTTTAATAGATTTTTTTCTCCACCAAGTGAAGAAATATCCATTTTATTTTAAGGGTAATGGAAATGTCCAATATGCTGGTATAAGGCCATCTGACAGTGAGATTTCTTCTTCTTTTTTTTTTTTTTAAGTCTCTTCTTGTGAATTTTAGTGGAAAGTGAAAAACAATATTAAAAATTGCTAGGCAGGTGCCATTTTGGAATAGGTTTACTTGCTATTGAAAGTTTAAAGTAAAATGTACTTGTTTTACTATAAGATGTCATTCTTATTTAAAAGAGTTTCTCTTTAAATGGTAGATACAGAATTACATAATTTTGTTTTCTGTAAAAAAAAAGGTGCTGAAATACCCTAAAAGCCAAATTTATGGCCAGATAAAAATGTTAGAATTATTACAAATACAACCTGAAAATTATAATGGAAAACTTGACATTTTATCCAACTTCTTCAAAGTGTATCAACTTATACTGCTATTTCTAAAATTTCTCTTAATTCTTTAGAGACTCCTATCTGGGACTCTTTCCATTTTGACTTTTTCCTTCTACTTCTCTTTTCTTTGCTTTGTTCCCCAACTACTCAAATAATCATTGTGTACTTTCAGTAGGCATACAACATATAATTCTCAGGCATCAGTTTGCATTTTAGTGACTTTTCTATTTGCTTTCTAGTTTTGCTATATTGTGCTTGTTAATTCTCTTACAGTATACAAATCTCTGGGTAGTTTTTAGATAATTTAGTTGGTTTCCTGAATCTGTCAGAAAAAAATCACTAAAATATTTCTTCAAGGGGTGCCTGAGTGGCTCAGTAGGTTCAGCATCTGACTCTTGATTTCAGATCAGGTCATGATCTAAGCTCTGCACTCAGCATGGAGTCTTCTTGAGATTCTCTCTCTCTCCCTCTGCCCCCTCCCCCACTCTCTCTCTCTCTGTCTGATGAATAAATGAATCTTTTAAAAAATAAAAAAATAAAGTATTTCTTTGTGGAATTCTCATCCTCTCACAATAAAGTATACATTGTTACACCTCCCTATAAAAACATTACACTTGTTTTCTCTGTACATGTAATCCCTGAATGAAGATTTAAATTTACACTTTTAACCTGATACAACAAAAGCTGAATTAAAAACCTCATTACAAAAACAAGTTTCATTGCTTTAAATTAAGCTCTACTATTTAGGGCAGCCCCTGTGGCACAGCGGTTTAGCGCTGTCTGCAGCCTGGGGTGTGATCCTGGAGGCCCAGGCTCGAGTCCCAAGTTGGGCTCCCTGCATGGAGCCTGCTTCTCCCTCTGCCTGTGTCTCTGCCTCTCTCTCTCTCTGTGTCTCTATGAATAAATAAATAAAAATCTTAAAAAAAAAAGATTTAAAAAAGCTCTACTATTGAAATTTATTCTAAGCCATTGGGCATCTATGGGATTAAAAAATTAAAGGACAGGTAATAGACTTTTTCAGAACTGGCAATATTTTTACAAGTGTGATAGGTACTATGCTTTTCTGGATGGAATGAAATTCTGTGAATGATTCAGTTCAAAACAAATTGAAGAAAAAAATGTTTATATGTGGGGATTTATTTTCTATTAAATATATATATCTCCCATTTTTTTGTATTTTACATTTAAAAGGAGTTGTTTTGGTTGCTACATTTTTTTCTTTTCACCTAGTTCTACTTTTTGTCATGGCTTAAAACATTATATTTCAAAGATAACACTGAAAGTTCTCTAGGGATTGGTGTTGCTTTATTGAGTGATCTTTGATCAGATTGTAATGGAAAATCCCTGCAGGTGATATAAAATGTGTACATATATTTGAATACATAAAATATGTATTTTTTCTTATTTCATCCATCTGACACTTCTAAATATGGGCTTATTTAGCATACTGGCCAAAAATGATGGGATCATCTTGAGGGTATATTTCAAAAGAGTGACAATTTTAAAAATTGATGATGAAAATAATTGGATTTATAAATTCTTTGAAAATCAGGGAGTATGTGTCTACAACAACAGTAAAAGCTGCTATGGAGCCTATAGAAACTCATTCAAAAGAAACATAATATTCTTGTTCCATTACATATGTTTTAAATATTGTTAAGCATCATGGTGTTCATAAGCTTAGATGGCTTAAATATTGAATATTAATACGGTCATTTATTTAAGATACTGAGAGACAGTTTGTATATAAGAGAAATATGTGCTATTAGCTTTATTGACATTAAGTCCAACAATCCTAGATTTTATATATGTATTATGTGTTTTTATGTAAATTCACATAAAAAAAGAAAGAAAAGGCAAGAGTACTAAAAATTAGGATTATCCATTTCTTTAGATGTCACTCATTAAATTATCATCTTTCCCCTGAGGCTATATTTACAAGGTTTGTGCTACATTGTTAGATGAGGAGTGCTAGGAGCCACGCCTAAGATTTGAAATAATTGCAAGTAGTCATATTAGGATTTGTAGTCAGAGCCAATAAACTGCTTCAAAGTGTTTTTCCCTCTGTTAACTTGTGAAAATAGAAGTGATAGTGGGGGCTCAAAACACCCTTTTCAGGAAAAAAAGAGAGAGAGAGAGAATAAACCACCACTACCAATAACAAAATGCTGACAGAAATACTTGAGGTCACATTGAGCTCTTACCTGTGGGTCCTGTGTTCTCATGGTCAGAGTTGATGAACTGACGGTCAGTGAACCTCGGACTGACTGTCAGTGAACCTCGGGACACAGGAGAGGTGCAGGAAAACACAGCTTCTTATACTCACGGGTTCTACAGATACAGAGTTACTGCACACTGTAAGGGACCATGTGGAAAGGTTGGGGGGTGAGCAAGTGGACTCAACCTAGCACAGCAGGAATCCACAAACACAGTGCCTTTGTTGGAGGTCAAGGTGGAGTACAGGAGAAAGGCAGGAGGAGATTTCCATGGTGTGTTTGAATGTTACTAGGTCATGATCCCGGCAGGGCAGGAAGGAGAACTTGTGGTAAGGAAAGGTCATCCTTATCACAGTGGTGCACATGGTCACCTGGGCAGGGTGTGCACAGTGCGGATGTTCAGTCAGCAGAAAAAAAAAATGAAGTTTCAAAATTTACAACACACTTTAACACTCCTAAAGATCCAGAAGTGGCATTATTCTATGAACGGCATTGTATCCAAGGTCCACAAGACCACTCTCAGGTTCAGTTGTTCGCTAGAAGGATTCATAGAAATCAGAAGAGCTGTTATACTTAATGCTTTATTACAAGGAAATGATGCTGATCAAAATCAGCAAAAGAAAAAGGTGCATAGAACAGAGTTCAGGAGAGACCAAGCACATGTTGTCCTCTCCTGGTGCACTCATACAAATAGTGCTTAATGATTCATCACACATCAATGTGGGACAACACATATGACATAGTGCCAACCGGAGAATTCATCTGAGCTTTGGTGTCTGGGATTTTTATTGGAAGTAGCCATAGAGCATCCTTTGCAGCCAAACATAATAACTCAGGCCCCAGCCTCTCTAGAGGTTGAATGGATTCCAATGGCCTGAGGCCCCACCATAAATCACACTGTTAATTTAAAATAATTTAAACCATCCGAGGTATCCCAAGTCCCCAAGTAAACAAAGATACTATTATCAAGGAGAATATTCCAAAGGCTTAGACATTATCTTCCAGAAACAGATCAAGAGGCAGACCTTTCTTTGGAATGTGCAGGGCTTGAACATCCTAGACTTGCTGGCCGAACTTTTTTTTTTAGATCTATTGAGGTACATATAATTGATATTTAAAAAATAGCATACATGTATACATCTTGATGAGTTTGGACATATGTATACACCCATAGTCATTACAGTTACCATAACCAATGTTCTAAATGGTTCATCACCCCCCTCAAAATGTCCTTGAGCTCTTTTGCATTTTGTTTTGTTTTGTTTGGGTTTGGTTTGGTGAAATCCATCCTATTAACATTTTTTAAAGTCTATAATACTGTGTTGTTAACTTTAGGTACTGTGTTATACAGCAGATCTCTAGAACTTATTTATGTTGCATAACAGAAACTCTATACTCATTGAAACTATTACCATTTCCCCACCACCACCACTCATTCTTGACAAACACCATTCTATTCTCTCCTTTTCTGGATTTGACTCATTTAGATACATCATATGAATGGAATCATGTAGTATTTGTACTTCTGTTATTGGTCTACTCCACTTTGCATAATATCCTCTAGGTTCATCCATGTTGTTGTAAGGGCAGGATTTCCTTCTTTCTTAAAGGTTGATTAATATTCCATTGATTATATATTTCCCCATCTTTATCCATTTATACTAAGATGGACATTTCAGCTATTTCCATATTTTGGCTACTGTGAATTATGCTGCATAAATGTGGGGGTGCAGATTTGTCTAAGATACTGATTTCAATTCTTGTGGATGCTCCCTCAGAATTGAGACTGATGGATCATATAATAGTTCTACCAACTTTTGAGGAAGCTTCATACTGTTTTGCATAGTGGCTGTACCAATTTGCAGTCCCACCAAAAGCATATAAGACTTCTTCCCACATGCTCTTAATACTAATTTTTTTAAGTAATAGATGTCCTAACAGATGTGAGGTGACATCTTAAGGTGGTTTTAGTATTTGTCTAATAATTAGTGATTTTGAGCACCTTTTAATATATCTGGTGGCCACCTGTATGTCTTTGGAAAAATGTCTACTTAAGTTTTTTGCCCATTTTTTAATTGGGTTATTTGTTTCTTTTGCTGTTGAGTTGTAGTAGATTCTAACATGTTTTGGTCATTAATTGTGTATCAGGTAGATGATTTACACATATTTTCTCCTCTTTTGTATGTTGTCTTTTCACTCTCTTGATTATTTTATTTGCTGTGCAGAAACTTTTTAGTTTGATGCATTCCCACTTGTTTACTTTTTATTTTGTTGCCTATGTTTTTGATGTCCAATTCAAAAAATTGTTGCCAAAACCAATGTCAGGAACTTTTTCTCCTGTATTTTCTCTAAAGAGTCTTATAGTTTCAGGTATTAATATTTAAATCTTTAATCCAGTTCCAGTTAGTTTTTGTTTATGCTGTTAAATATGAATTCAAGTTCATTTTTTGCATGTGGATGTCCAGTTTTCCAAAACCATTTGTTGAAGATACTATCCTTTACCCATTGTACATCCTTGGCACCTTATTGAAGATTGGTTGGTCATACATACGCGGATACATTTTTGTACTCTCTATTCTGTTCCATTGGTCTAAATGTCTGTTTTTATGCCAGTGTCAAGCTGTTGTTATTACTGTAGCTTTGTAACATATTTTGAAATCAGGAAGTGTGATGCCTTCAGTTTTGTTTTTTTTTTCAAGATTGCTTTGGCTATTTGAGGCCTTTTATGGTTCCACAAGAATTTTAGTGTTTTTTGTTTTTGTTGTTGTTGTTGGTGGTGGTGGTGTTTTTTTTTTTTTCCTATAGAGACAAGTGTTGGAGAAGATGTGGGGAAAAGGGAACACTTTTTGGGGATTCTCTTTTAAATTTTAAGCTTTTTTTTTTTTTTCTCTTTCTGTTTCTAAGATTCTCTCTTTGTCCTTGATTTTTCAGTTTTATTATGTGTCTTTGAGAAGATCTCTTTAGATTGACTTTATTTAGT
Source organism: Canis lupus dingo (assembly GCF_003254725.2). Classification (NCBI taxonomy): domain Eukaryota; kingdom Metazoa; phylum Chordata; class Mammalia; order Carnivora; family Canidae; genus Canis; species Canis lupus. The sequence continues at coordinate 24,089,486 of NC_064271.1, forward strand.
GACCTTTGAGTTTCATTAACTTGGATATCCAAATTTGTCCTCAGATTTGAGAAGTTCTCAGCCCTTCTTTCTTTAAGTGAGCATTCTGACCGCTCTTCTCTCTCTTCTCCCTCTGGGAGTCCAGTAAGTCTTATAAAGCAGGTCTAGTGTGATGATCTCCATCAGCTTCTCTTTTTTGTTTATCTCTCCTTCATTTCTGAAGGACAATTTTGCCAGTTACACTATACTTTGTTAGCAATTTTACTTTCAATGCTTTGAATATATCATCAACTGTCTTGGCCTGCAAAGTTTCTGCTGAGAAATCTGCTTTGATCTTATAAGCTTCTCTGTATGTGATGACTCACTTTTTATTTGCTGATTTCAATATTCTCTCTTTGTCTTTGAGTTATGACACTCAAAGACACTGTACACTCTGGTGTACAGCTCTTTTGACTTATCTTGAAGCTTCACAAAGCTGTGATGCTTTCAGCCATTCTTTCTTTTTTATTGAATATAATTGACACATAACATTTTGTTAGTTTCAGTTGCATAGCATAACGATTCAATATTTGTATATATTGTGAAATGATCACCACCATAAATCTAGTTAATATCCATTACTACACATACTTATACATTTTTTTCTTTGGGATGAGAACTTTTAAGATCTCTCAGCAAGTTTCAAATATACAACACAGTATTGTTAACTATAGTCATCACGATGTACATTATATACCCGTTACATTTATTTTATAATTGGAAGTTTGTACCCTTTGACCACCTTCACCACTTTCACCTACCACTCACACCTACCTCTGGCAACTAACAATCTAATCTTTGTATCTGTGAGTCTAATTGTGTTGTTTTGTGTTGTTCTTAGTGAGATCATATGATATTTATCTTTTTCTGTCTGACTTTTTTCATTTGGCACAATGCCCTCAAGGTTCCCTCCATGTTGTCACAAGTGCTAAGATTTCGTTCTTAATTGGATGAATAAAATTCCATTGTATATCATCTACCACAATGTATTTATCCGTTTATGTACTGATAGATACCTCAGTTGTTTCCATACCTTTGCTATTGTACCTAATGTCACAATGAATATGGGAATACAGACATCTTTTTGAATTAACATTTTTTTCCTTTGGATAAATATCCAGAAATAAATTGCTAGATCACACGGCAATTCTATTTTTTTTAAGTAATAAAAATTATTGAGAATTCCTGGGATGGTGGTTATCACCTCCCAACCTGGAGGGAGGAACCAACACTACAGGAAATCACTCAGAAATCACACTGTCCCAACACCTGTGGTCAGCACGTGGAGGAGCAAAATGATTCCCCTTGCCAAAATTAGTCAGGCTTTGTTCATCCAAGAAGGGTTGGGAGGACAGATGTAGAAGGGACCATCAATGATATTGGGGGTAGGATGAGGGTGTGGCAGACACCAAGCTGGCTCCTCAAAAACAAGTGGAGAAACAGATCCACCTCTTCTCTGGGGATGGAGTTCCTGGTCATATGTCTCATTTCTTACCCTTCATGAGGCTGTCACTCTCTTGGGTAAAACTTGGGCACAGATAGCTTGTGCCCAGTCACACTTTGGTCTCCATGGCAATTCTATTTTTAATTTTTTGTTTTGTAATTCTAGAGTGTTTTGTTTTCTTACATCCCTGCCAACACTTGTTATTTCTATTTTTTTTTTGAAGATTTTATTTATTCATGAGAGACACGGAGGTGTGGGGGGCAGAGACACAGGCAGAGGGAGAAGCAGGCCCCATGCAGGTAGCCCAACATGGGATTCGATCCCGGGTCTCCAGGATCATGCCCTGGACCAAAGGTGGTGCTAAACCACCAAGCCACTTGGGCTGCCCACTTGTATTTTTTGATAATAGCCATTCTTAACAAGTGTGAGATGGTATCACTTTGTGGTTTTGATTTGCATTTCTCTAATGATTAATAACATTGAGCACATTTCCATGTTGGCCATCTGAGTATCTTCTTTGAAAAATGTCTATCCATGTCTTCTGTCCATTTCTTAAACCAAATTCTTTTTTTTTTTTGCTATTAATTATAGAGTTCTTTATAAAATTTGGATATTAGCCCCTTAACAGATGTATGATTTGAAAATACTTTCATCCATTCAGTAGCTTGCCATTGCATTTGGTTTCTTTTATTGTGCAAAAGGTTTTTAGTTTGATGTAGCTCCATTTATTTATTTTTGCTTTTGTTGCCTTGGCTTTTCAAATCCAAAATAATGATTGCCGAGACTAATTTCAAGGAACTTACTGCCTATGTTTTCTTTGAGAAGTTGTATAGTTTAAAGTCTTCCATTTAAGTTTTTAATCCATTTTGAGTTATTTTGTGGATGGTGTAAGATAATGTCCAATTTCATTCTTTTGCATGTGGCTGTCCAATTTTCCTAACATTTATTAGAATGCCAGTTTGTTTTCTATTGTATATTCTTGGCTCTTTTGTCATAAATTAATTGACCATATTTGCATTGGGTTATCTCTAGGCTCCCTATTCTGGTTCATTCACTTACATGTCTGTTTTTATGCTAATACCATGTCATTTTGAATATTATAGTTTTATAATTTAAAATCAGGAAATGTGATGCCTCCAGTTTTGTTCTACTTTCTCAAGATTGCTTTGGCTATTTGCAGTTTTTTTGTGGATGCATATGAGTTTTAATTTTGGAATTTTAATAAGGATAGAATTGGAACTTTGAATTGAGCTGGGTAGTATGGACATTTTAACGATATTATTTCTTCTAATCCACGAACATAGAGTAGCTTTCTATCTACATCTTCTTAATTCTTTCATCAATATCTTATAGTTTTGGGGCACTTGGGTGGCTCAGTGGTTGAGTATCTTCCTTTGGTTTAAGTCATGATCCCGGGGCCCTGGAATCAAGTCTTATATTAGGCTCCTCACAGGGAGCCTGCTCTTCCTTCTGCCTATGTCTCTGCCTCTCTCTGTGTGTCTCTCATGCATAAATAAATAAATAAAATCTTTAAAAAATATATATCTTATAGTTTTCAGCATATAGGTTTTTCATTTCCTTGGTTAAATTTATTTTATTTTTATTATTTTATTAGTTTTGGCATTTTATTATTTTTGATGTAATTGTAAATGGTATTTTTTTCTTAATTTCTCTTTTTGACATTTTATTGTTAGTATATGGAAATGCAACTGATATTTGTAATTGTTTTTTGCATCCCAAGCTTTACTGAATTCACTTATTAGTTCTAAGATATTTTGTGGAATATTTAAGGTTTTCTATGCATAAGGTCATGTCACCAGCATAACAAGATACAGATATAATCTTACTTACTTTCTGGTTTGGATGCTTTTTATTTATTTTTCTTGCCTAATTGCTGTAGCTAGTACTTCCACTATAACTGAATAGTTGTGAAAAGAATAGGTATCAATGTCTTGTTCTTCTTGATCATATAGGAAAAACTTTCAGCTTTTCACTGTCGTGTGTAATTGAATGGTTGAGTCAGGATTTAAAGCCCAATCAGATTTTCCCTCTATATGATGCCAAATTTTATAGTCTAAAGATTTAAGTATGAGTCACTTAATTTTATTTAATATGCAGCAGTGTGTATTGAATGTGTTTTGATACATACCATTCTAGATCCAGGGAACACAGTAGTTAAAAAGGTAGAACAGATCCTTTTTTTTCCCCCATGAAATTTACATTATATAAGGAGAAGGTACTAAAAAAACAACTAAATAAATAAACATAGTGATGTCAGAGCTTTAAATGTAATTAAAGTAATAAAAGTATATCACAGAATTGAAAGGTATTTGGGTTCAATGAATTATTTTAGTCTATTTGATCAGATCAGTTAGGATCTCTTTGAAGAGGTGATATTTGAATAGAGATATATAAATCAATCACCAACAGTAATATAAAAATAAGAGAAACACGAAAAGTTAACCATTAAAGGTAACCAGTGGCATATACTCATTAAAAATGTGTTTCAGAAAAAAAGAAGACTAGTGTAGTGAAGCTAGACTTTACAGGGCATGCGAATCTTGATGATATATTGAACTTGAAGACAAAGGCAAAGTTTTTGGGATAATAACTCAAAGCATAGATGGAGGAATGAGTATGACTTGGTGGTGGATACCACATCAAGACTATTTTATAAAAAAACAAACAAACAAACAAAAAAACTTAAATAAAAACATTGCCATTGTAGATGTCAATCCCCAGAACTGTTATTTTGTATGTTTGTTTTGCTGAAAGTGAAGTTTAACAAAGGGATATAATGCTTTTTTCTTTCCTTTTATTTCCCACTAGAAAGTTCTAGTCCCTTCTTACGTATAAGGTTGTTAAGGCGTGGTAGAAATAGTGATGGATAAGTGTATAATAAGGAACTAGAGCCAGTTTAAAGGGTGCCTTCAATGACAGTAAATGAGGCTTTCTTGGACATTTATTAGTATGTAGGACTAAAGAGGTATTAGTGTGTTCTTTATATTGCCACTTAACAGTTAGTGGAGCAAAGGAATGAATGGGTCAGAGAGGCAGGAGGCTAACTCCAAAATGCTTTATAAAATGTATTAATTATTGCTAAATATGACATTAATGACTAAAAAAATGGCATTACTAACAGTGTAGCAGTATAATGCGGTGTAAAGGGCATAGGCCTAGCAGGTCAGTAAATCTATGTCTGCCATTAGCTGCTTGTGTGACCATAAATAGGTCACTTTACATCACTTAGCTTCAGTTATTTCATTTTTAAATTAACCTCTTAAGGTCATTTTGAGTTGAAAAATTCTATGATTTTATGATACATGCTTTGTAACAAGATTTAGTTCATAACCTGTGTTAAACATTCCTCAAAGAAAGAATCTGGGAGTGAAAACATTTGCATTTGATATTATTAAAGGTTTATTTTTGTCTACTTATTATCTGTACCCCAATGTGTTTGTCCATTAGTAGTTATTATGAATAGTATGTAGGAAAGAGAGTTTGCTCTTTTTCTCGTAGTAATTCTATGACTTAAATTCCTAGAGTTAACATCACACTTTTGTATATGCTTTACACAGATTTCAAGACACTATTAAACAACGTAAAATATTTATGTTTATTGTGATTTTGTCATCATGGGAATAATATCAGACAATGTTTAGAGTGGCATATGCTTTATGAATGAATGAGATGAGTCATGGATTGATAAATATCCTGGATAGATCTTTTAAAAAGAGAACAATTCAATTGTAGAATTGCAGAACTGCCTATGAGCGTCACTTTGGAAGTCTGCCATTGCCATAGTGTTAATTTTTCTCTGTTCTCTCTTCATTATTAATTTTAAAAGGGGATATTCTGCAAGCAGCAAAATCTTTGTATATGCACATAGCAATTATAAAGGAAAAACACAAAGTGTTAGTAAATCCAGTAAGAATTCTAAACCAGTAGAAGGTTACATACCATATACATATTACATTTCTACTTTTTTTGGAGAGTAGCAAACTTTTCGCAAGAAGTTTGCGTTTAATAGTTCTATTAAAATAATATTTTTGTCTTTTAAGATGATATATAATTTCCTGGAACCACAATTTTTATCATTATCCTAAGAGATAATAAGCAACTACAATATTTGTGTATTTAAGATATCATGCAAATTATCAATACACTGAAGTAATTGACACCAACACATTCATGTAATTGACACCAAGACAAGTACACAGTCAAGAGAAGAAATTATTCTGTTAAATCAAATATTCTATATCTTTGAGCATAAAATTTAGAAAACTAATTAACTTTTTTTTCAAGCAAGCTCCCCTCCTCAGCCTGAAAACAATGGTTATGCTTGAAGTTGTTTGTCTTATACATGTACGCCTAGTCAACTTCCATCTGTATTTGGAATATTTAGCATCTACTGAATTCAAGAAATATGATTTCAAACTCTCCATGCTCTAGTGCACATGCACACATCCCCTAAGTTGTAAATAGCTGTTATCACTTGTTAGGATAACTTAATTAAACTTGCTTATTAAAAACCTTTAATTCGTTAGTGATAAAATCTTGATTAGTACATTTTCCTGCTAGGTGACCTTCTAATTTAATAGAAAATGAATTTTTAAATGGGGAAAAATGCCTGTGGCAGAGATTTTGTGCTAGTGAATAGAGTTTGCAATACACATAGGGATATATTTGAGCCTAATTAGTAAGGGTGCAAATGAATTTTTATTTCATACACCAGAAGTGTCATTGATGAACCACGGTGAGGAATTTGAAATGCATTCAGATTGGCAGTGTGGGACTGAAATCTGTGGGAAAATCACAAGCTAATTCATTGATTGCCCCTTGGAAATTACTGCTGTTAATTGTTAGGTAATTAACATGGAGCTACAATTATATTGGCCTAAGGGGGTGATTAATGTTTCAACATGTCACATTAGCAGTGGCTGGATTTTCAAAGCTTTTCTTTTCACATGGTTTAGGAGACAGATGGTATATTGTGTATGGATTTTTTTTTTTTTTACTAAAGTTTAAGCTGAGAGCAAGTGTGTGAATTTTCTGTTCTTGAACCTCTTTTTATAGATATGAATTTTAACACAAGAATTTGATAACTTTTATGAAATAATATAATAGTTGCTAATAATATTCCTCTACCTAAAATATATATTGTTAAACAGGAAAGTTATTTTAATTTTATGTATTGGTGTAAAATCAAAACTGTCAAATTTGAGGAGTTGGCATTTTTCTTTGTGACAGGTCTTAAATTATTTAGTGATGGTAAGAACAAAAAGAATTGTACAATATCATATTTATAACAATCAATATAATTTAAGCAGAAATAAAATAAACCATGTTGAACAAATGCATTTAGTAATAGTAATATAGAGTACATTAATATTTCTATCCTTCAGCATTTCACTACCTCTGTCACTTTTTTTTTCTCCTTAAAGCTATGTATTCCAAATCCCATTTTAGCTATTCACTGTGGCACAGATTTTTCTGGAACTCTCCTCTGAAACCATGTTGATCCCTAAACATCAAGGCTAAAAATGAATGGACAGAATGGATCAAGTCAATTGCTTATTTAGGGAGGACCCATTGAGAAAACAATACTACTTATTTCAAAGCTGGTTTGAGATATTACCTTATAGGTTAAGGACTTACTTATACCAATACTTTTATCTCAATGTCATGGTTTTTTAGACTATCACCAAGTTTGGGGTACAACTATCTCAGTTATGAAAATAACTAGAAAATCATATCCTAGTTACTTCTGTGACTGAGAAAATCATTTTTGATTATGCAAAATTAATTTTTTTTGAGGATTAATCAACCCTTTGTGAATTCCATGGATGCAGACAGATTTCTAGAGCAATATTTTGCAGCCCATTTGTTTTTATTCGAAACACATTTTAGCTGAAATGGTTAAAAAAGTTTTCAAAATATTTTATTTTTTGATACAAGTCAATGTGGTACCTTATCTCTTATTAAAAAGATATATTCAACACTAAAACCTAAGTGAATTCCAAAAAATTTGTAAGGTCTCCAAAGGTGGCCTTTAAAAAAATCCAATTAAGGAACATTATCTAAAAAGGTAGAATGGATTTCTAGCAGTTCAAAGAATAGCTCCTTTTATAATTTTTTTTCTGTGAAAATTTGAGATGTCATCTTTCTTGGTAGCCCCATACTGAGGTCTTTGTTGTGACTGCAGTCTCTAGCTTTTATATTGATTTGTACTACTTCAACAAATGACAGAAATCTTTATTATCTACAGCCATGCCATCTATTAACTTTTAATGTCCATTAAAACCAAAAAATTGTGAAAGCCAGTACTTTTAATTTAGCCTTTAAAAATAGAGAATTACTGAAATCTTGATTTTAGACAACCCTGTATTCAGATCTTTCTGCATTTCTTTTATATTCAAAATCAATTGCAATTGTTCAAATGCCTATTTTACTGCCAAGTTGACATTTCACCTCAGCTCTTCTTTTCTTTACTTATTATAATTTTATTTAAAAAAAAAAAAATACTTGCCATGCTGGAAATGGCAGAATATGCAGTATGGCTAAATTAGGTACATACATTTTTATTGGATAGAAACTTTCATCAAATGTCTCCTTTCATCCTGTTCTAATAATGGGTGTAAGGTTAAGCAAGGAATTCTGACTTTGATTAGAAATTGTAAGCAATAAGTTAAAATTTGCATTTGAAAGTTCCCAAAGGAAAGTGAAGGATATAGCCACTTAACTCGGGCAGTAGGGGTCACTCTAATCCTTTTAAGATAAAGCCATAGGAAGATTATTAGCCACAGTTAAGACTATTCTTAAAGCTACTTTAGGGGAGCAAAGAATATCTTTTCCAAATAGAAAGAACAATGAATGCAGCTACAAATTTGATGAACATCTCTCTCTCTCTCTCTCTCTCTCTCTCACACACACACACACACACACACACACACACACCTACCTATATACAGTTGAATAGAATCTACAATGAACATTATGGTTATTCTGCATTAGTCTTTGTTGATACTTTAGGACTACTGTCATTGTAATTTCCCTCCTGAGTTGTGATTTGCCATATATCAAAGGTTTCAAGAAATTCATGACTAGGTCACTTCATGAATGTTATTTGCATATTGTTACTGGTTCTTTTTATTTTACCTTATTGTAGCAATCTTCATACTTCTTTTTTTTTTAAAAATCACAATTAAACTACAGTCAGAAAATTGTTTAATGTTAGATTTTTTAAAACGAAAATTTTATTGTGAATACAAATGTTGCTTTGCCATTCTTTGTGATCAGTTCAGTCTAAAATGTAAAAGAAATGGACCAGCCACCCAGAATGGCATGGCACATTGTACCATCATCTTGTAACCCTGAAGATAATATGATGTAAACATCAGTTATATCTCAAAAAAATTTAATGGCATGATGCAGTAAAATTATTTTGCAAGTCTATTAGTTTGTGGTTCAAGCCTTTGAGGATCTCCACATTTGGTGGGAAGGACAGATATGAAAATAGCCATTTCAGTGTTAGGAGTAAGAGCCATTCTCCCCCAAAGGATAGAAGAGAGAAGAGAAGAGAAAAGAAAGAACTGAGTCTATTGATATGCATCACTGGCAGTTTTCCAGCCAAAGGAGGGTAGTGTCTTTCACAAAGTGTGACACGCAAGGCACTAAAAATAAAAGGCCATGAGGGTTTTTGAGAAAATAAGGAGGGTGACAGAACATGAGAGACTCCTTACTCTGGGAAATGAACAAGGGGTAATGGAAGGGGAGGTGGGCGGGGGTTGGGGTGACTGGGTGATAGGCATTGAGGAGGGCACTTGACAGGATGAGCACTGGGTGTTATACTATATGTTGGCAAACTGAACTCCAATAAAAATATACGAAAAAAGAATATGAATAGAACAAGGCAGATTGGAGCTCACAGTTCATGATTGTGGGTGTTATATTTGGTGGGAGAGGTTATGACAAGAGATGGAAATGAAGCAGCTCATCAAGGATTTGGTACAAATTATTTAGTAAGATTTACTAAGTTCCATGGGAAATGAGGATCCAAGATGATAGTATGTTGCCCTTTTTAAAAAAATGTCACAAAACTAGTAGCTTACCTGTCCATTATCTAAAAATTATTTTTTTAAATATCAAAGTTAGGTAATTTTTCCTTATTTATAAAATCTGCACAAATTTATTAAGTGCTTACATTTGCTAGATTTTTAAGTGCTAAATTTACAGGAATCAACAATGCAGATGAGAAGACTGCTCTCATACAGCTTGCCTGCTGGAGGAAGGAGACAGATTACAAAGAAATAGAAAGAAAGCAATTAAGTTGATGTTAAGATAGTGAAAGGGCTGTGGAAAAGAAACAGTGCAGTGGGGGGAGAGAATGGCTGGGATAGGGGAGCCACCTGCATAGCTCGGAGAGAGAGAAGGTCTCTAGAGAAGAGGGCAGATGAGTTGTCATCTTTGCGTGGATGAAAAGAAAACCAGCTAAGTGAGGATTTGGAAGGCTGGCTTTTCAGGAAAAGAGCATAACAAGGACAAAAGCCTGAAAGCAGTTTCACATGAAACATTCTGAGAATTGCAAGAATGGTTTCTCTGCCCTACTTGGAGGCAGAAAGCACAGTGGAGCCATTATGAATATAGACTCTGGTGTTCATCTAACCTGAATTCCAATTTGGGTCAGCCCTTCGTAGGACCATAGGCAGATTATTTATGTATTCTGATCCTGAACTTTCTCTTCTTTAAAATGTAATAATATCACATATACCAGAGAATTTTTGTCAACAGTGGAAGGTATAACAGTGATAGAATTTAGCAGAATGCTCCATACATAGGTAGGCAGTTAATAAATAGAGCTTACTTTACCTTAACCTCTTCTGACTCAGCACCTCCCCTGCAGTAGGGAACTGTGCTGCTTATGAACCCAGCATGTTTTTATTTGTTAGTCCTCAAATAATCTGTGTGTTTATTTTTGCAATTAACTTTTTCTCACATTATTAATTCAAAATTGGATTGCTATAGAAAAAAAGCTAGTTTGTAGAAGAGAACATGTTCTCAGCTATTCTTGACTTACTCATTCTCAATATCTCTCTTAATTTAAGAGGGAAAAAAAAAAACCCCAACATATTTCATGTCTGTATAAGGAAAGATCATGTTTGGGAATAAATACTATTGTAGATTTGTCCCAAAATTTTAAGTTAAGTAACTGCTAAAATAGACTATTTCTATAGCCCTGCCAATTTTGAGTGAGTCTTTTCAAATCACTTAGCTAGCTCCTATTGTTATTGCTCTACCTCTGATTTATTTGTAGACATTGCTTCTAAATAAGACTTTTCTTATCCCATAACTAAAACACTTCCTTTGGCTTCAGCATTTCCAACAATCCTGTTCTTAACTTTTATTCCCTTCTTTTGTTGACAATATATCTCTTACTATTGAGCCTCATTGCTGATTCCCTAAACCTCTTCTTCAAAATAAATCCTCTGACCTTCTTTTTCTAAAGTCTAATGACCAAAACAGACTCCTCACCAGCCCTCCAAGTAATCTTATCTTTTCTGTCACTGCCTGTATAAATTTACTCCTGCCACAGGCAAACTGACTTCAGTCATGTTTTGTGAATACTTACCACAGAACCTCCTTGTACAATGGTGTCCAATTTACTCTTCTTTTCTCTTTTCTCCATAGCTTCCTCTTGCGTTTCTCTATAATAGACTACACAGTGCATTTCTGGAATGTTCCAAGGGCTATAGAGGTAAACATCCTTATTTTATGGCTTAGGTCTATATTTCACACATCTTTCCACACATATTAAAAAGATAAGCTGTTACAGCAGAAAGGAACCTTACAAATAATGTAATTCAATCTTTATTTTATATAAGAAAACTGAAATAAGAGGAATTCAGGTTATGTTTAATATCTAGATCTTTGTAACTTATTCTATTTTCTTTGTGATTTACAAGAGATCCTAAAGTTATGATCTGAGGACTACATCAAACCAGCAGCTATGCTTGATTTGGCCCTCATAGAGACTACTAAATATTTTCAGCTATTTCCAAACTTTAATATTCAGGTATATCCTATAAAACTCTGACGTCTAGGTTCTCTTACAAATCAGATGATTTGGTAATACTGATGCTCACGAGTAAATGGCAGTATTTGGCAAAGTAAGTGGTAGCAGCTCTATTAGTGAGGTAGTGCTCTCTAATTGTCCAGTATCAATTATTCTCTAATATTTCATGTTCTTCTTTGTATTACTCATTTATATTACTTGCCTGTCCCCCATAACAGTTTGACTCCTGTCATTCTTTTTCTGTATCCAAGTGTTTTCATTTGAGCTGATTAAAACTTGAAAGATTTGACCTAGGTCCCACATCTTTGGGGATTGAGGGCTGCAAAGAAACCCCAATCTGTAGCTCACAAGTGTACTGCCTCATAGGCGAACGAAGATGTTTCTGTGGCTCAGTGCAATTCCACAAACATGTCCCAAGATTTGTCTCTTTGTAAGGCACTGAACTAGGCACTCAGGTCTCAATGACAAATAAAACCATCCTGAGAGGATTTTATCTGATTATAAAAACTGGATTGAGTGCTATTTCTTATTTGCATTAAAACTGTAGAATAACCAGCACAAGATACATTTATTTCTGTTATCAATATAACGTAATCCTAAGAATAGAGCTTCTTTAATAAAAAGTGCTTTATAAAGCAAATAATATTAAAAATAATCAGCCAAAAATAGCACAGATGATGAAACTTTATTGGACCATTTGACCATTGGTAGTTATCATTTGAAATGAGTATTCCTACTGGTCATATTAAACAGAGTACTTTAATAAGTACTTCCTTTATTTAAAGGTGTACAAACATTTCATAATAGAAACACAACCCTTATGTTTTTATGTGTTTGTATCCTTAATGTTGGGTACTATGTAAAGATTCTTTGAATTTAAACAACTACTATATTATATAGTAAGCACATTGGCGTTGCTTTGGTTAAATTAAACTATAATGAAAAACTATCAAACTAGCTCTTCTTTATTAACCAAACAGATGCCATTCACTATTAGTAGAATATGCATACCAAATAATTTTCTCAATAGTGATGACAGATTTTTGCAGATCAATTTACTTGCTGTGGCTTACTCACCCTTTTGACTAATGGAGGTGTGTGTTAGGCATCTGTTTATGTTATGGGTAGAACCAGTGCCTTAGGAAAAGCAAAGCCATTGTGTCGCACAGGATTTTGCCTTCAATTACCAACAGAACCTAATCAACTGAGGCCACCAACATCCAGCATAATTAAGATATCAAAATTCCATCACCAAACTTTCCCTGAATGATTTCACTAAATGAAAAAGAATATATTGAAGTTATTTATGATGTTTATTCTCATATTCTCTTTAGAGGAATGGCATGGGGTGGCAGAGGATGGGAAATACAATGCTTCCTATATACCCTTTCTAAGCTCAGTGAAATCATTCATACAAATAATAATACAGTGAATTCTGATAAAAACTCGAGATGAAAAGACTACAGAAGATCAAGATCTTCATTACTCCTGTTTGTTGAATGCCAGGTAAGCCCAATACTCTTTAAACCATATTGAAGGACAGGGTCTTTGTCCCAGAGCCTCTCAGATTAAATTAAACAGGCAAGGACAATTATATAAGTTAAACAGGTGGCATGCTCTAAAATAGGGTTTTTAAAAAATAAACATTTAAGTAAATTTGCCTATTTTTTCTGGCATTCTATACTTTTGTTTCCCAGGCTTCCATCTTTTCAGAATAAAAAGAGATTAGGCCTTGCCTGTGACAAGGATCATGGAAAATTTGATTCTGTGAAAAAGACTTTTTTTTAAACAAATGTAAAAATGGACTAGATGTATGGAGGAAGATGGATTGCTACACGCATAGCTAGAAAAATAGAAAGCGATGCAAAGTTGGGTTGGAGAGACGAAACGTGTAATGAATGAGTCTGCGTAGATAAAAAGAATGTTGAGAAACTAAGCGCAGAGAGATGATTTAGCAACACACAGAAGTCTGGTTTTCTTCAAAATGAAAATGATGATGTGCCAAACTGAATTTCTATCTGTCTAAGGGTTTTCCAGCTTTTCCTATTATGCCCATTTAACAAACAACAATGGTGACTTTTTGAAAACATTCAATAAAATATCTTGGATATTTTGTTTACCCCAATCTTTTCTGAAGTTTCATTTGTATGAAAAACAGCTTGCCCAACGAATTAGGTAGCTTTTATTATACATTATAATTTGTAAAAGTTTCATATTTAGTAAGAAGATGAACAGGCTGTTTACCTAAATTAAAGAGAAAACTTCCACTTGAATTATGCTCTCAAATTATGATTTTATTTTTAATTAATGACTGTAAAACACATAGGCATTTTTTCTGTATATATGACATCTGGCCTTGTTAAAAATATTCATTTTACAATTTCTTTTACATTTAAAATATTTTCTTTTGCCTTAATTAGTTTTTGAAAGAAATATTCCTGAATTCCACTTCCCAAATTATGACAAATCAAATATGTAACAAGGATTAAACTAAATGTGTATTAGAAGAGTAAAGAATTCACTGAGGCAGGACTAATCATCATTTAGATTATCAGCAGAAAATTATTAATAAACAATGGATTGTAGGACAAGTTCTGTTGATTCTGTGTTTGGGTAGCCAAATGCTTTAGTTTTACAAATGAAAAAAAAAAAAAAAAAATCCTAAGCAGCTTATGGGAGAAAGTAATCATTCCAATTACAAACCTAAAAATTTCAAATTGTATATTTCATCAAGTTGAGCTTATTTTAACTAACTGAGTAGATTTGGTATAACAGAATAAAATAATTACTTAGTGTTTCAAGTAAATGAAAAACAGTCTTATGCTTATCATTTGTTTTCTGTACAATTGCAACTGTAGATAACTTTGAGGAAAATTGTTGAGAACATATTTCTAGAAGATAGTGGTCAGAAGTATGTTCAAGAATAAGTATTTATACAGATATTTTTTTCTTAGAAATTTCTTTTGCCAAGATAAATTTTTTGAAGTGTTCTACTTTTTGGAAATTTGATGTCTAAAAACAAATCCGAAGATATAGTAGGGATGAAATCCAATAGGTTCTCGAATTGAAGCTAAACATTTGATTCAAAAGGGTTTTTCAACAAATTATTTGTGTGCATATTTGAACTTAATATCTTCCAAGTATTTGATATGCTAAATCTTTTTTAAATTTCTAAAGGATTTTTAAGAATAAAAACTCCAGAGTTGGATAACTTGGGTTCAACTCTTGGTTTACCACCTAGGTAATAATGCTAAACAAATTATTAAGTTTTCCAAGATACAGTCTTTTTATCTGTAAAACAATGATAATAACAGCATCTACCTCATTATTCTTATGATAGCAACGAAGAAAAAGATGTAAAATCTTGAGTACTTAAGATATTTATGCACTTCCTAGTAAATGTAGATTGTTGTTATTATTATTATTTTAAAATTTTATTTGTTTATTTGACAGAGAGAGCGAGAGAATACAAGCAGGGGGAGGGATAGGCAGAGGGAGAGGAAGAAGAAGGCTCCCCGCTGACATCAGGGCTTGATGCCAGGACCCTGGGATCATGGCCTGAGCCCAAGGCAGGCCCTTAAGGACTGAGCCACCCAGGCTCTCCGATTGTTACTGTTATTATCATTATTATCAGAGTTTTTTTGCGCTGTTAATGCATTATAAATTTAAGTCATTTTCAACTGTCTCAGACCTTCAAAAGAGTGTAGAAACTGTCTTCCATCAGAAACTGTCTCTCTCTTTTTTTAATTCTATGAAACAAGACAAGGGAAGTTAAACTACAATAAGACTAAACATTATTTCTAAATGAATGTTCCCTAGATGTCCTTCCTTAGTTTCTACAAATAATTTACTAAATTATAGGCTTCAACATTTTTTTTTAAAGATTTTATTTATTTTTTCATGAGAGACATAGAGAGAGGCAGAAATATAGGCAGAGAGAGAAGCAGGCTCCCTGCAAGGAGCTTGATGCAGGACTCAATCCTAGACTCCGGGATCACACCCTAATCTGAAGGCAGATGCTCAACTGCTGAGCCACCCAGGTGTCCCAATATTTTTTTCATAGAGATTTGAAAAAGTTAGTTGTTTGGACTATTTTTAAAAAATAATCCTTACTTCTCTTAAAAAAATAATCTTAGTTTCACTGGCATCATGGTCTTTCTATGGTTATGTGAGAATACTGAATTTTTCTAGTGGTCATTATGCTATACAATGCTATGGAACATGATTGAGATTTTCATGGTTATTAAAAGAAATTATGAAATCATTATCTTTCAGGTCTAGACTTTGAACTAAGTGACACTTGGTCAGTCACCCTTATTTTTCAAAGGCTTATGGCTTGAACCTAACTTATGTGATAATACTAATATTACCCTAGCAATAACCTGCTACCATAAGATAAATATCACTAGAATACCAAATGTAAAATCTAACTCTGGGAGGAGGCAGCTAGTCCTAGAATTAAAACATTCATGTTACAAATTGCAGTGGAAACTGAATAATGAAGAGGAGATTTTACTGCTTTTAATGTTGAATCTATGAAATTAAATGAAAGTAAACCCATTCAAATTAAGAGCAACTGACTCTGAGCTCTGTAGTTGTGTGTGAGGCAAAATGAATTGCAGATTAATCTTGTTAATGTATTTCCTTTTGAAGTTTTAAAGTTTATGTCATATCGTCTTCTAATATATCCTCTTTATGTGGGTTATTAGGGACTCAAATATTTTTATACTTAAATAATTTCTTTGCTTTACCTGAAAGAGAAATAGCAATTCAAGTTTTTGGTTGAAGTGAGTCTTTAAGAGGAGAAATTGAGGGCCAATTCTTACCTGTATTCTTTTGACAATTTTCTTCTGGCTGACAACTTCATAAAGAAATGATGGCAGATTAGGGGAGATTGGCTGCAAGAGAGTTTCTGATTTGATACTGCTATATTTTACACAAAATTTATGACACAAAACTTTTTAATAGATGTGGCTTTGAACCTATCTTCTGCAATCAGTAGCAGACATACATCACTGCCTTGCAACTTGTGAGAAGTTAATAACTAATAATTCATGGTTGTTTTTTAAACTCCTTCTATACAAACAAGAGAAAGAAAGACAGATTGTGAAGAAAGGCTACAAAATCATCCAGGGTACAGATGAGTATGCATATTCTTATAGTTCAAATCTGGGAGTCGACTTCTTGTGAAAGCCCATACCCTTCAAAAGAAACCTGAATTTCATGATGCTATTTAAATTGTCTTTGGCAGTAATAACTATTCTCCAGCTGTACCAGGGAAACTTTGCCTAGAACAGGCCCAACACATAAGAGGCAATTCATAAATATGTTTAGTGGCTATAAAGCATTGCTGAATAAATTACTAGTGGGAAATGATCATTTATTCATTTAAAATATTTATGAAATTCAAATGCTGCTCTAGGCACTAAAATATAAAGAATTAATAATTACCAACAAATATCCCTGACAATTTAAATTACTTGGTATTAATTGGTATTAATACCAAGTTAAGGGCTTACTTTCTTCTTTTTTTCTCTTATAGATTTTATTTATTTATTCACAAGAGACACACAGAGAGAGGCAGAGATATAGGCAGAGGGAAAAACAGGCTCCCTGTAGGGAGTCTGATGTGGGACTGGATCCCAGGACCCTGGGATCATGCCCTGAGCCAGAGGCAGACACTCAACAGCTGAGCCACCAGGTGTCTCAAGGGCTTACCTTCTTATTGTACGCTGGGTTCTAGCAACTTTAGCAAACTTAGGTAATTAAAAAATTTGCAACCATTTTATCACTTTGCTGAGGCTTACACATTGAATAAATGGTATAGTCATAATTTGAAACCAGGATAATCTGTTATCAAGCCCATGCTCTTCACAATTATGCTAAACTATCTCTTATATAGATAGCCCTGTACCAAATATTTCATACACATTGTCTAATTTACCTCTCTCCAAAACTTTCTGAAATGATTAGAATAGTATTATTAAATTTAATGTATAGATAAAGATAAAGAAGATAACGAATGGCTGCAGATGCGAGACAGGCCTCTATCCTACCCTTACTTCTGCCACTCGACTCCAACTGTTTCCAGTTAAAGAACAATTTAGGGGCAGCCCCGGTGGCTTAGCAGTTTAGCACCACCTTCAGCCCAGGTTGTGATCCTGGAGACCCGGGATCGAGTCCCACGTCAGGCTCCCTGCATGGAGCCTGTGTCTCTCTCTGCCTGTGTCTCTGCCTCTCTCTCTCTCTGTGTCTCTCATGAATAAATAAAATCTTAAAAAAAAAAAAAGAACAATTTAGCTGTGTGTCACCAACTACCACCCTTTCCAGGACCTATGGGAATTAGTGTTCTAGTCCTGAATGAGTAGTCTAAACAACCACTATATCATATAACACCTATGCACCCTCCTACTTCAACTCTGTAGCATTTACCTTGTTCAGTTTTTCTTGTGAGTTAACATAATTGTCTGTCTTCTAGATGTCTCATGTTCCATGAGGGCCTGGATGGAGATCTCTTTCACCTGACATTAGATCCTAGAGGCAAGTACGATATCATGTATTTATTAAAGGGACTAAGAGTAGAAAGGAACAGGCAAGAGCTCAGCTGGGCATAAGCCAAACAAATCAGGTTTCTTTTACACAGGACTACTGGTGATAACAAAGTGGGAAACTTTTTCCTACTACTCTGATTTGACCAAGATAGAAGAAGCCAGAATGAGACACTTAAAATAAGCAGCATAGGATCATTAAACTATACAGCTGAAACTAATATCACACTATATGTTAACTGACTGGAATTTAAATAAAACTTTAAAAAAAGAAGCATAAGAGTAGGGTAGCCAGGGTCCTATATTTTACCATTTTGGGGACTGATTCAGGAATTAGGTCCCAATATTGTATCTAGTTAGGCAAAGAGGTAGAGCTTGTGATTTATATTGGCTTTCTCTATGGTTATGGTCTCTCAGCCAGCCTAGGGCAGCATGTGGACTCTTAGGTTGATAATGACTCTACATGGGCTAAGCATCAGCTCTTGGCAGCTTCTGGGGGCAACAGTTTGGATTGCTTGTCTCTGCAAGTAAATCCAAATCATGGAAAACTTCACAGTGGGTTTCGTTTCTTCTTGCTGTCTTTTTTAGGGCTCACAATAAGTGGATTGTGGCTTTCCCCAAGCCTCCTAGGTAATTGGAATTTTTAAAAAGATTTTATTTATTTATTCATGAGAGATACACAAAGAGAGGCAGAGACACAGGCAGAGGGAGAAGCAGGCTCCACGCAGGGAGTCCAATATGAGACTTGATCCGTGGGCCCCAGGATCACGACTTGAGCCACAGGCAGATGCTCAACCACAGAGCCACCCAAGCATCCCAAGGTAATTGGAATTTGTAAGTCAAAGTCATTGTCAACACCAAAACTGGAGGATAATGCCTCTAGTGACAACTCCAGACTATGCTTGCTTTTTTTTTTTGAGAATATATTTGCAGACTTCTGGGGTTGTATTACTATGTAATAGTTATACTACTGCATTTAGTTGATTCATTTTCTTTTGTCTTCAGGCAGAGCACCATTCTGTAATATTCCACTAGTTAAGATTGAGTTACTTTATTAATCTGAGGGTACTACTGCAAGAATTTTCTTTGTTGTTGTTGCTTTAATTTGCAAAACATCTTTTTATTTTTATAATTAGAGCAAAGAAAATTATTTGTGAAGTGTTCAATGATTTGAATTTCCTAGAGAAACATTGCTAGAAAGCTTTTAGAAATTGTCAGGCTGTGACATAATTTATTATTACTAGAAAATGATGTGGAGTAAAAACATATTGTCCATTGCAAAATGTTTCTAAGAGTTTATATGTTTATAAAAACCATATTTTCTGAAATAATCTCCCTCTTTTTAAGAAATATTGCGAATACACACAAGTTGATATAATTCTGGTGATGAGTTGCCACTGATTGGGCCAACCCTAGAGGCTTGAATGCCAATCACAGCAGCCTGAACTGTGATTCTTAATCACAAATCTAAGATTCAGCTTTTGAGAGCCTGGGAACAGTCACATGAGAGGTGTGGGTGGCATTCTGGCCTTCCTGCTCTTATGGGGGAGTTCTCGCCCCTCCATCAGTAGGCTTCCTAAACCTTCAGAGCCACAGAAGACAGCTAGGTGAGAACAGAAGAGAAATACACAGAAAAGATGGCTGGAGCTGCAGGTTTTCTTCTCAGAACCAGAAGAGAATGAAGGTCTGCAAGAGTTTACATTGTAAAAGAACTACAGTCACTACAGCCATCAACCCACTCCTGTTTGGTAAAAGAGAAATGAATGTCTGGCATGGGATGGACTCCGAGCATCTGTATTTTGGTGGAGCAAATCTAAGTTGTCTGGATCAGAGAACCCTGGGAAACCTCTTCAATTACAGAAACTATGTAATATTTAATATAATCAAACAGTGTTATTTGCTCTCAATCAGATCTAACATTCATTTTCTTATAGATTTTTATTTATTTTATTTATTTACACTTCATTTTCATAGCAAATGCTTTGCAATAACCCTAACTATTCTGCAATAAAATTCATTCACATTTTCAGTTACCAATATATGTGATCAAGTAAAAAAGAATCAATCTAATATCTTAACTATAAAGGAGAAATATAGAATAAAATAATGCTTAATAAAATAATATATTTTTAATTCACAAAAGCCTGTGATAAAAGACATAAACAAGTAGTCAGAGGCTAGCACTTATGTGTAGAAATTTATGAATATGACAATTATAGACAAGATCTATACAGGCAAGTTTACTGATGACTCAGATCCCACAGACAACCTTACCTTTAAAACCTGTTATTTAAAATGATAATTAACTCTTGGTAAAATTTCAAGTAAGACAAAGTACAATCTTCCTTTGATTTACATGTTAGATATACTTCTGGAAATTTCAATAGATATTAAAAACTTGCTCTAAATACTTTGTGCTTATATGTAAAATGGACCTGATTCTTAGGATAAAGTTCATTTAAACAGAGTATCCATAATCCACATATAATGTGTGTGTATAGACCACAAACACACACAGATTATCCTTATTTATTTATTTATTTATCTATCTATTATTTATTTATTTATTTATTTATTTATTTATTTATTTATTTATATTTGGGTGTGGACATCTCAGACTCATACCATATAAATGGTTCAGCATGTCTCATCATTGCTATAATCCAAAGTGTATCCACAGATTTCCAAACCACAAATTGAGAATAATGGTTGAAAATCACTATTTTTGAACCTCTGAGATGCTTATTGGTTTGATGCATGTATTCAGATTGTCTACTGAAGACCTAGAGGGGAAAGCTTTGTTAGTTGCAATATATCCTTTCTCCCACAGTCTCACCAAATAACCTTTATATATCAATGTTTATGCTGCACCATATGAAATTTTTGGATAATTTTCAAATGTATATAGCAGATCTTGTTATAATTTATAAACTAACAAATTTAAAATTATTTCAGTATTTGTGGCAAATTTTTTGATTATATATTTTGTTAGCTCAGGAATAATAAAAAATATCTATTAAATGGGAAACCAAGAATATTTCTTAAGGCATAAAGAGGTGTTCAAAACAAAAATGTAGCTTTGAAGTGAAAGGAATAATTATGAAGGAAAAGTTGATTTATCATCAACAATATAATAAAGATAATGATATCAAGGTGAGGGCCAGGACAAAAGGTAAGGAATCATGTTATAATGGCCACAGTTTGTAGCTCATAAATGGAGGCCATGCAGTAGTCACTGACAAGTTAGTTAGGAGGTAGATCAGCAGTCAAAGTGCCCCAAAAGCTGTCAGAAATGTTATTGATTAGCCAATGATCAATTTTATCAATGTCAGGATTGTGGAGAGGGCAAATTGCCTTCTCTTTTTAAATGTCTCATTACCCTCACAACTTACAGATACACTTAAGCATTTTATAAACTACTTAACAATGCACCAATTTTAATAAAATCAGTATATTTGATATAAAATATATAAAGTTGTTTAGTTGGTTTTGCATCCCAAAAGTGATAAGATGATTAACAGATGCTTTACTTCCTGACTTGTTTTACTTAGTATTAAGCACTTTGTAGCAGGTACCTTTCTGCATTTAGCTTATTTCAGTTACAAATTATCCTGTCTTGCAAGTGTTATCATGTCCATTTACAAATAAAATCAGAGACTTAAGGAACTTGTGTCTTACCTGAGGTCACACTTAAGTATGCTAAGAATTACAGTGTTCTTAACACGAGATCAGAGTGGCTTGATTCAGGGCAGCCTCAAACAGTGAATGAGAAATTCCGAGGTGTCTCATCTATAAGAGAAATACTAAATAAATTAAAGCCTATCTTACAAGCTGATCAAGTCCGTGAGTAATTTAATTGCTAAGATTTTGTTTTAAAGGTCCTCTGTTTCTCTCTTCCACTTTTCAGGGATGCCCCAAAAGAAGGGAAAAAAATGCACAAAAGATGAACTATGTGCGTATTTCATAGCAGACATTTTTAGTGATGATTTTAGATCTAGGCTTTGCAATGAGAGCTAAAATAAATAATAATAAAAATAAAACAATAGAAGTTGTCAGAGTTGATGTCAATTAAATAATGTCAAACTCAATAAATGGAGAATTCTACATCAGTGAATGGTCATTTTTAAAGGTGATGGTCATTTCTGTAAATTGACAGCAGTTGAGTCAGCATGAAAATAAAATGAGCAGGGGTTGCCAGGTTTACTTTATAGACATGCTGAATGTTGAATTCTGCGAAAGTAATTTTTTAGACTTTATTTCTGTAGAAAACAGTTGATCCAATTTTTAGTCTTCTCAGCTTTCTAAATTGACAAATAGAAGCACTTCTACAGCCAGAATCATGCAGAAGAAATATTTATGCTCAGTACTGGAGTCTTTTAAAGATTTTTGGATGTTTGACTCAGAAAACAAATAGAGTTGTGAGAGGTTGGGTCAGAGTTAAGAAGGAAGTAATTTTTTTTTTCCAGAATCTTGTTCCAAGGCAATTACATTTGGACTTGAATATACGTGTCAAGAGTAGTGAGTTTTGGATTACTTCCTAATAGTCCTGAGTTTATGTTATTTTTGTGAATACTAGGCTTAGTCTAATGCCTACATCACATTCTTTCTGTTTCAATTTTAAAGTATTTTTTGTGAATGATTTTGAACTCTTCTTTTCCCCCAAAAGAATTTGTCTTAATATCTCAACCAGCTCACAAAAGTAGAATGTTATTTAATAACATTTTAATGTTATGTTTATTTTTATAATTTAGGGTATCATTAGTTTGGTTAGAATTGAGTAGAAAGGGCTGTTGGACCATTAGGATAAATGGTATGATTTTTGTCAACAATATAAATAGCATAATAGAATATACATTTTTCCAAATTTTATTTGGTCATCACTTCCGATTTAGCGTTTGAAAAGCAGGCCTATTATTTATTTTCCTGTTCTTCTTCATAATAGTCTCATCTGTATGAATGACATCACCCTATTTGAGGGCAAACTGTTAAGTCTTCTGTCTAATTTCTCTTGCCTTTTATTCAATCACTCCCCATGTCCTGTGGCCTTCTACCTTCACAACTCCCCAGACAGAGCGTGCTCTCCCTCCATTCCTGATTATACCACCTGAATTTAGACCTAAGGATAGCTTCACCAACCTTGCACATCACCCAAAGTTAATTTTCCCAGAACATGACACCTATTTGCTCAAGATACAATGTCTAATAATTTCCTATTGGATATACTCTAAAGGACTTAACCTGATATGTGATTCCCAGTCTAAATTTTTCTCCAATAATTTCAGACTTATCACCTCTTCCCCTTAGTTTCCCTTTAAGTTCATTACTTTTTCCTGAGGTGGAGTTCCAGCTGGGATGTCCATCAGAAATTGCTGAAGCAAGCATTCGATGCAGGGAGTTCCCAGGTCATTCTGTCTGCACTCTCCCGTGAAGTTAGACTCATCAATGCTAAGATCAGTTCCATCTCAGCGTTTTATAAGATCTTCAGAGGCTGAGATTTTTTTCACAAGATTTTCCAAGATCAAATCACACAAAATTTTAACAAGAATCTTACGAGAAGTTTTTCTTTCTTTCTTTTTTTTTTAGTTGATACAGATGATGTTTTGATTTCATGCCCATGAATGAATCACTTGGCTTTACCCTGCTTGGGATGGGGAAAGTATGATTTTTATCTGTATTCCCCATCAGGATATGGATAACTATGAAGCTCTGGCTGGGATAATTTGATGTGAGGCTTTTGGCTTCTTCAAGCTGCTAGGCAGCATGAGGCAGTGATGGCTCTAGCATGCTCTGTACTCCATTGCTTGTCTCTGTGTGTGTTTTCATCATTCACACAGCAGTGGGTGTATGAATGACTGCCTCAAGGACTTCCATGAGCGCTTATATTCTGTTGAGGTGAAAAATCTTCCTGGAAGTGAAAAATTTTACCTTCCCATGGCAAAGTAAAATGGAGTTAAAATTAATGTGTGCTTGTGTGTATGTGTCCATACCAAAATTCTAACAGAGAAAGCTAATCAAGCTTTCTGTGATTGACTAAATGTATGTACATAGCTGTCAGAGCATTATGTTTCAAGAATTATTTCTGACCGTGGATATGAAAATAGGTGAATCTAGGGATCCCTGAGTGGCGCAGCGGTTTGGCGCCTGCCTTTGGCCCAGGGCGCGATCCTGGAGACCCGGGATCGAATCCCACGTCGGGCTCCCGGTGCATGGAGCCTGCTTCTCCCTCTGCCTGTGTCTCTGCCTCTCTCTCTCTCTTTGTGTGACTATCATAAATAAAATAAAATAAAATAAAATAAAATAAAATAAAATAAAAATAAAAATAAAATAAATTATAAAAAAAAAATAGGTGAATCTAGAAATGCTGGCTCTTTGTTTTCAATCCCTTAAATTCTATAAAGTTCTAAAAGGCTCCTGATAAAGACTTTCTTATTTATTAATACTCCTTTATGAAATCTAAGTTGGTTTTCATTTTTTTCTATAGTTTGCCAGAAATTAGTTTAATAACTTAATCATTGCTCTAGCTTGATATTTATTTCATCCTTCTTCCCTGAGATATGCAAATATATGTCTCTTTCCTAATATCTTTTCTTCATTCTCTAGTCTGAAAGCTGATGCAGAGAAGTCATTAAAATTGATAGCAATATCCACCACTTCGGTGAATAAATTACACTTCCATTTCATGGAGGTCCCATTATCTCCAGCCCTGACCCCTTCTTCCTTCTCTACTTGAAAGGATCCTGATTTATCTGAAACTCTTGCACAATCTCCCTTTCATTTTCTCCCCTTAATTTTCTTATCATATTTTTTACACTTTTAACTTCATTCAGTCACCTCAGTGCTTCTCTCCAGCTCATGTTTTATCCTGTACATTTTCTTCTTTCTTGGCTTTGATTAGTTTTTGGACTCTCCTTCTTTGCCACATTGACTTTTTATTCTAACTAAAACCATATTTATTTCTAAGTGATATGCATAGCCCGTGAACACACTTTAATTCACCCTCAGCATATTTCATTTGCTTTCTTAAAGTCCTTTAACTTTCCCCCTTTCTTTTTCATTTGGTTAGCATATATGTCTCTACTCAAAATTTACTTTTCTTTCTATTAAAATCATACTTTTGCCTTTTTTGTATTCCTTTGGTTGCTCTGTTGGCCTAACCCAAATCCAACTTTATTACTCTGATTTCACTGTTATATACTTTTTTTTATCTGTAATAATATCTCCTATTACTTAAACTACTTTTGGAATTACAAAGAAAGCACACTTCCTTGGCCTTTGAAAAATGTGAGAAAGTATTGTAAGCAGAAAAGTGGTAAATGCAGGAAACACTGTGTTGGTAGAATCTTTGTTGAAACTTTCAGCTTTGAACTTCATACACAGAAAACCATTAAATGCTGGGATAATAGAACCAGTTTCATTGTATCCCCTTTGTTTGGCTATCTCTGTGCTTTATCAGTCCCCATAGAATATAGGACTGGAGGGGGTCTCCAGAGGTCATTTAATCTATTGCTCTATGGCCTAAAGGTTCTAAGGCCTCATAAGCTCTACAAGATACCTTTTCACTTTAGTTCTTACGAGTTTAAATGGTATTTGGAATTCTTGGTAAATATTTGGGAAGGCCACAAATGTCATAAGGAAGAAAGAACTTGTATAGACAGAAATTATAGAAATGTCACCTACTATAAATTTTGAACACGAGGTTGTTAGAATAATCAAAGCATTTAGCAATTAAAAAGTATAGGTCTCTGTCTTACTGCAGAGTTTTGATACAAAGCAAGGCAATAGATTTTAGTGGTTTGGCCTCAAGTTTCATAGGGATGAATATTCTCTGAACTAATAAAAATATAGACTTTTATGTCATATGGGCAAAAAATGAGTCAAATGTATTGAGAATAATGAGTCTACCTACATTCTATATAACATTGCTATCCATTTCAGAAATGATGACTTATTCTTTCCATCAGATTAGTATTCTGAGAAGAAACAGGAACTATAGTGGAAGTTCTTGCAAGAATGCAAATACAAGGTCATTATAGATTCAACTAAACAATGATAATTTAAAAATGAGTCATTCTGATACTAACAGTACTTGTGACTCAGTCTCTGATTCATATTATTAAAATGCCATAAGTCTCCAAAACCAAATTTTCAACTGATATTTCAAGAGGTAGGGTGGGGGCAGATTGAATAGAGCATCTAATTGTTTTTATGGATGAAATAGTTGCTAAGTTTAGATCTCTACATATTCAATAGTTTCAATTTTAGGATGACTTAGTCAGTTGTTAGTGACTCATTGACAGAAGTAACAGCAAAAGAATAAATTAAAACTAGACCAAACAACAATGACCATTACTTTTAACCAAAATGTCAAAATAAGCCTTGTATTACTCATTTTATATATTTAGATAATATAAACTCTATAGAATTTTTTAAAAAGTAATAATCACTTCGAGAGTTATTAAGAATTTCGGGAGTAAAAAAAAGGATTTCAGGAGTAGTATGAAAGTGATTTGGAATGAATGAATGCACATCAATATAAATATTGAACATTTACTGTGATAGATGTGTTCATTTTGGTGGTAACCAAATTTTTGAAATTCAAGGGAAATCCATAAACATCCAGTAGCTGTGAGTGATTAACAAACAGAAGTGAACAAAAACTGGAGAAAACATTAAATCCTCACATGGAGACAATACTACAACATTTTTATATAGAAACAAAATGTAGTCATTCAAAATATGTTTGATATCCATGTTCACATTCTTTTGGCTTTATGAAAGCTTCTGATATAGGTCTTGAAGATGCTATTTTAAGATGAGCATGATTGTAACAAAGTATTTCATTTATCACAGGAGAGTTTCGAATTAAAGAATAATCCAACTGGGCAGCCCGGGTGGCTCAGTGGTTTAGCACCACCTTCAGCCCAGTGTCTGATCCTGTAGACTCGGGATAGAGTCCCACATCAGGCTCCCTGCATGGAGCCTGCTTCTCCCTCTGCCTGTGTCTCTGCCTCTCTCTCTCTGTGTTTCTCATGAATAAATAAATAAAATATTAAAAAAAGAATAATCCAACCTATGAAGAAAATAGGTGAAAACTTCCAAGGCAATTTGGGTAATATCTAAGTTACACTAAATAAAAATAACTATAAACAACCCCCCCAAATACGTTTTCAGCACTAATATTTATAGATATTAAAGTTAACAATACAGAAAATTGATATCTGGCATGATAATTAGCATATGCTAACTTTGGTATCAAGCTTCATGTTCATAACAACATAGTTTTGGGATCATCCAAAAAAATTCCATTTATTTTACTTCATTAACAGTAGTTTAGAAGAGACCCTGTCACATATTCATTACCTAACAGGGGTAATCTTGCTTAAATTCTTGGACTCATTGTTTGTCTGTACAGTCAGATAAGGATGTTTAGCTTGAAGAATTGTCATAAGAATCAACTGGAATAATGCTTATATATAAATTATGTAGAACAGTAGCTGGCACATATTAGATGTACAATAAATTATAGGTCTTCACTGCCTAGTCATTATCATTTATGTCCTAAACAACTGTAATCGTTTCCTTGCCAGGCAATGTTCTTGAATGTTCTCAATACCATTCTACATGCAATTTTCAAATTAATATTTCCCAAACAACATGTCAGTTGCATCGTGTCCCTGGTCCAAATTGTCTTCTCATTAAATTAAATTTTAACAACTTAGCCCCAACCTCATTTTTCCCCATGCTGTTATACTGCTCCACTTTTTTAGCCTAATGTTTCCACGTATTCCCCATGGAACAACCAAATTGCATTGTTATCCTAGCACATATTTGATACTTCCTCACCTCTATCCTTTACTTATACTATTCACTTGAGAGTGCAAGGTGGCATCATGGAATGTGTGCTGTCATTTGCCTTTTTTTGCTCTCAATTCAATTTCCTACCCTTTCCCTCTTTCACACTGCATCACAAGGAACTACATTTCCCAGATAGCCTGAGCAACTCATTTCTGAGTAAAACTAACCACTGAGAGGCGATGCAGGAAAACTGGAAGGTGAAAGGAAAGAAGAAGTAAGAGTATTTCTCTATCTTTTTTTCTTTCTGTTCCTATACCAATTCTGGCGTTTCCTTCATGTTCCCTGATTTAGCAAGTGAACCCCTTTGCTCTATGATCTTTGATTCTTCTGCAGGCTATGTATGTTAGGCTCCAGATAAACTATCTGTTTCCCTCCAACCTTAGGATGGAGTTACCTTTCAGAGAGAGGTTTTCTCAGGAATAGCTGTTATGAATTGTTTGTTTCATGCCTGAGGTCTTCCATCACCTGCATATCCACTTTCCTGTTTTAAGTTCTCTTAGGTTGAAGAATTTAGAGTAGTTTCTTTTCCTTATGGGACCATGATTGCTACAAAGTTTCATAGATTTGTACGTAAGT
This sequence comes from Canis lupus dingo, assembly GCF_003254725.2. NCBI lineage: Eukaryota > Metazoa > Chordata > Mammalia > Carnivora > Canidae > Canis > Canis lupus. The sequence continues at coordinate 24,117,999 of NC_064271.1, forward strand.
ACTGACTTTGTGATGCTAAGGAAGCTAATTCTTTGAGTCTCATCTTTTTTTCACCAATAACCTAATAGTGTTTTGTGGGGATTAAATAAAAAGCATGTGTGAAAACACAGAGATAGTATTAATACTTGGGTTTTCACCCCTCATTTTCTATGCTCTGAATGCTTTAAACACATATAGGCTGGAATTAATTATTTGAATGTAAGGGAATAAAGAAAAAGCTTTGATAATATTTATCCTTCAGAAGCATCTTATTATTTATATCTTTTATGCTCTGAAATTGTGTCTTATTATTAATTAGAATCTGAAGATGTTTTAGTAGTAAGCAGTATTAGATTTAATGGATCTTAAATAACCATCTTATAATAAATGTCATTTTCTAGGTAAATACAGAAGGTTCTATACCAAGAAAATATTATGTCACTCAGAGGATGTTTGCCAGGTGAATATGGGTGAACAAAGGGCGAAACAATTCCATAAGTCCAGAGGGAGACAAGTAACAGGAGGAGTAAGGGATTTATTGGGTAAACATTAAGGTCAGGGAATTAGAATGAGGAATAAGATGGAACTTTCCAATTACTGAGGATTTTCTGTTTCTGCCCTTAATCCGAACAAAGAACTAAAACATTCTGGGACTGTTTCCCACCAATGAAAGCCACCCAATTTGGTGACATTCTCTCCTCTCCTATAATGGAGCCCTTCTGTGTCTCATGATTATTCTGAGGACATCTCTTCAGACCCCTAACTATTTTTCTACTATTTCTCCCAGAACCATCTAGTCTAGTCTAGTGTTGCTTGTGGCCATTCATTTATATTCCCAGTCATCCTGGGAAGAGTACTTACCAACACATACTTTGTCTCCTGCATTTTAGGTGTAACGATTCTGTAAGCTCTGACTGTAGGAAATATCCAATTCTAGGATGATGTCTGCAAAAGAGAACAAAGGTTGTATCTAGGTCCCCCAGATAAATAAACTTCTGCTTTAAGAATCTGGGATCTAGATAACTTCATCTAAGCATTTACTTGCTGGGTTGGAAAGGATAAATATAAACTCTTTTTAAAACTAGAGCACTTGGACCCTACCATAAACCATTGTATGTGTCTGGGACAAATTTTGGTTAGATATAAGAAGAACTTAACTCAATGCTTTTTCAGGATGTTGGTATAGGAGTAACACAATATCCCCAAAGACTTTTCCATCTGTGAATTAAATGTAGTGGTCAAAATAGGATGAGAGCGGCAATAAGCAAAAGTTCTTTTAATTTGTTGTGACTTGTCAGCTATATACCTCAAGAGAAATTTTGTTTCCTGCAAGCCAAGGACTCACTGGCCCCATTACCGCCAACTTTTAGGCACCTATCCTACAGAACATTCTGGGACATTGAACAAAAATATATTAAATATTTGATTGAAGCAATACAAGTTATTTTCTGAGATGATCTGAAATAATGTCTGCCAAACATATTCTTGCCTATCTCAATATAGAGGTAGCTAGGCAATTTAAAACATACTCATTGCTCCTGAAAATATATACTATTTGGGGTTTTTACTCTAATTACCTTGCTATTAACACTGTAGTAGAAGTTAACTCAGATTCTTGATTTAAAATTGAACCAGTTGACTTTATTTTTTTAAAGATTTATTCATTTATTCATGAGAGACACACAGAGAGAGATAGAAAGGGAGAGAGAGAGAGAGAGAGAGAGAGAGAGGCAGAGACACAAGCAGAGGGAGAAGCAGGCTCCATGCAGAGATCCTGATGCAGGACTCGATCCTGGGACCCCAGGATCACACCCCAGGCCGAAGGCAGGCACCAAACCACTGAGCCACCTAGGGATCCCCCAAACCAGGTTACTTTAAACCATAGCAATATTTTTTCTTTAATATCTTTACTTGATTTGTTGTGTTCCTAATGGGAACATTAGTAGTAGTAAAGTATAAAAGTATTAGCCACCAGGATCAACGCATGTGATGAACTATGTATGATATGACCCAGGATTAAGTAAGTGCTAAAAGAGAGATTCTGTAAAGGAGAGCAGACAGGACAATTACTTCTGATTAAAGTATTAGGGAAAATGTAATGGAAATCACATTTAAGTCAAGAATTTAAACATTGAGAGTGTTTAGCTAGGTTGAGAAAACAATGCAAATAAAGTCACAGAAGCTGGAGAGTGGAGAGGATATTTGGAGCACCATTTGATGTGTGTTGGAATTTATAATTCTAGCCAGAATGAATGGAGAAATAAGCTTAGGAAGATTAATTTGAGACATAAATCATAGGATTTGGATCTTGAGACTACAGGGCTTTATTATTTTAATAAAGAGATACCTAGGGCACCTGGGTGACTCAGTGGTTGAGCATCTGCCTTCTGCTTAGGTCGTGATCCCGGGGTCCTGGAATTGAGTCCCGCATCAGGTTCCATGCAGGATGCCTGATTCTACCTCTGCCTATGTCTCTGCCTCTCTCTCCACGTCTCTCATAAATAAATAAATAAAATCTTTAAAAAAGAGAGAAGGAGAAAGATACTTTTTCAAGATGTTGAATAGGTATACAATGCTATTCAACCTCTAGTTTGGAAAGGGAAATGTATGAATATTTTGGAAGGTGCATTGCTGAGGAGAGTAGGAACAGACCAGACAAGAGATGTTGAGTGCTTGGACTAAGTTCAATAGTAGTGGGAATGTAAAGTATGAGTAAACAAGAAAAACATCATAGTAGTTGAATCAAAAGAACTAATAACTAATTGGAGTAGTGAGGGTCCCAACTGGACAGAGAAAAATCATTTCAAGGTTTCAGAAAGTCATAACTGAAAAATGATTGCAATATGAATAGGCATGTAGAACGCAGTAAGTAGAATAGAACATCAAAGAGAGCAAGTAGTTTAAGATATTAAATTGGAAAAATCTGGGAGTACTTGTATATATAAAGTTTTTGTGAGCCTGCAGCTCAGGAGACCGGCTGAAATTGTGGCTGTCTTGCAAATACAGTGATTCGTAGGTTTTTGTTCTCAGTCCTTCTATCTGACACAAAAAGGATTCCCAGTCATGCCCATAGGAGTGATCCTTCAGTAAGCTTCTCCTGAGTCTCAGACCCAAATGTTTAATTACCTGTTTGTTGCTCCTATCCAGACATTTAAAAAAGATATGTCAAACCCTGCATGTCCAGAACTGATATCATTCCCATTCTCCTGTCAAACCTGCTCTAACTCCTGTAGGAATGGCCATGCCAGTGAATGTCATTCCTATCAATCCAGGCATCAGCAACTTCAACTATAGCAACATGAAACAAAACAGATATATAAGCTTTTGAGACATCCTGGACTCTTCTGCATCCTGGTATCACTAGTATAGGCCCTCATTCTTTCCTTCCAGGATTATTGAAACAAATTTCTATCAGAAGCCCTTCCCTCTAGACAATCTGTCAGATTCACTTTTCCTACAACTTACCTGATCTAGTTGATGGTACAATATGATTACTCCACACTTACTACATTGCAGTCTACTTATGCACCTATTACTCTCTCCATTCATTAAATTCTATGGAAGAAATGTCAACTCTGTTGTTGTTCATGATTACTTTCTGGAGTAGTATTCCTTAAGGGCTTTTAAATGAATTAAATATTCATGTTTAGGAATAGTAAATATTAAATGGGAGTGGAGAATGTCCAGACTTAGAATAAGGAAAAAGACAGTCAAGGATAAAACTTTGAGGAGATAAAAGAGACAAAGAAAATGAAACTGTAGGACACCTGGGTGGCTCAGTGGTTGAGTGTCTGCCTTTGGCTTAGGTCGTGATCCCAGGGTCCTGGAATCAAGTCCAGCAGACTGCTTCTCTTTCTGCCTGTATCTCTGCCTCTCTCTGTGTGTCTTTCATAAATAAATAAAATGTTTAAAAAAAGAAAGAAAATGAAACTGTAGAGGGTATTAAGAAATGTGTAGTCATATGAAAATCAAAAGAAAGTAGTATTTAAGGGAAGAATGTTTTAAGAAGTAAGGCTTATTTACTTAATTCGCCTCCGCAAGCAAATTATTATCACTCTCTTCGACACTGCTTCTTCTTTCCATTTCTCAGCCTGAAGTGTTTTCTTCCCTTCTCTCTAAAAGTGGCATACTTCCTGCTGTTGTCCACAGCTCCATCCCATGCCAACTTCTCCTCCCACTCTGTATGATCTCTGTGGGAACCTACTTGCAATTCATATTAGGATATAAATTATCATTTGTAGTACAGTGACTCCCAATCTGTATTTCCAGACCTCATTGGTTACTGTGCTCCAATTCTGTCATCCCCCTTCTACCAGCATTATACCGTGTCCATATTTCTAAAGGGAAAACAGCCTTTCTCCCAGTTGTGTTCATCTCATTTCTACCATATTCTATAGATCTTGTTAAATGTAATTATTATTTATATTTCACAAGTTTGGAATGTGCTTTCCTTAACTCCTTCCTTTCTTACACCCCATGTCAGTCACCAAACTTCATCAACTTGACCTCCTAAATGTCTTGCATTTTCTCCTTTACCATCTCTACTTCTGTTTTCATTCAGTTCTTCACCATATGTTGGGTAGATTATTGTTGAGGCCTCAGAAGATGTGTTCCCCACAGTCTCTCCTAACCCAAAGTACCCTTCATATGACTGTCAGATGTCTAAAGTATAATGTTGAACAAACTAATCTGTTTGAAAAAAAGCAAAAAATAAAAACTTAACTCTTTAATGATCAGAGAAAAATTTCCAAACTTACTAATATCTTATATTCATGGACTGTTCAGATATGATGGCAACTATATTTTTAGTATCATCTCCCTAAATGCTTTTTCCACATCACAAAAATAAGTAGAAAAATTCTCATTTTCTTTCTTTTTTTTTTTTTAACTCTATATGCCTTGTTACATTTCTATGCCTTTCTAGAATCTATATTCTTATCATGGAATTTTTTCTCCTGCCCACTAATAGTTACTTTTTGGAGAATATCTGCTTATCCTTAAGGAATTGTTTAAGTGTCACCCCTTTTAAGGAAATCTTTTCAGATTTAAAGTGTTAAATCCAACTTTTCAAAGATGAAAGCCACTGGGCTACAGTTATAAGCTATGCATTCTTACAAATTTATATCTGTGACAACCATTTCAATTGTGATGCTAATAAAAGTTGTCTGTTCAAAAGAAAATTACCTCTAGTTACTTTTCCTGTGCTCTGAATTATCTCATTGGCATAGTGTTCACCTTTAATTTTATTACTTTTTCAATGAGTGTTTGCTTTTGTTTCACTGCTGATATTGAATGAAAACCTAGAGCTCTGGAAAATGCAAATACATGCATTTGTGCCATAATGCATTGCTTAGAGCTAATTTGTATCAGATGCCCAGCCATTAGATAAGGAGGCATTTCTTGACTGGAAAGAAAACTATGAAATTGTTATCAAGAAATTGATCCCATTTTTTTTCTTTATTTTGTCTTGCTAAGAAAATAAAAGACATAAGCTTTACCTTCTATCAGTCCTATACTGATATACACACCCCCCAGAGAGCTACAAGGCATATTTAACAACAAACAAATAATCAAGAAGCACATCATGCAGAGATGAACCCAGTCTACAGATGACCGTCTCTGCCAAAATGCCATCTGAACCATGATGTTCCAAATTTTGGCCTAAGTAACCAGAATGAAAGAGAGCTGTGTGATGCAGAGGGAGAACCAAATGAAATCCTATCATGCTAAGCATTACAATTGTAACGTCAGGTTGAATAAGAAGAAATGGAAAGCTATTCATTGAAGCTGCCTCCACATGGGACAAATGATTCTTATGCTTGAAGTAGATTTAACTGTCCCCAAACAGCAATCTCAGTCTCGCACAGGAAATGAAAATAAAAGCAAGCAAGCAGCCGGTCAGAAACAGTCACCACCTTCTGGGTACAGCCACTTGAGAACTAGTAGAATGTGTAGCACTGTAGGATCCACGCAATTATAAAAACATCTGAACAGGAATACTTGAAAATGGTCTTTAACTCTACTGGGATGTTGAAATGACTTTTTTGAACTTTTCTCATTTTTCTCAGGTTTCTTTTTCCTGACTCTCCAAGGTAAATTATGACTTAAATGTTTCGTGCTAGGCTTTCTGTGTTGGATTTGGGGGCTTATCATAATTTTATTTCATATATGTTGAGAGGTTTTAATAAATTGTGTCAACCAGAAAAACAGTGGGAATCATTGTTTCAGATGTGAAGTGACAGCCTGCAGGCCTAAGCTGTTATTACTTTAAATTCCATTGAATTCTAAATTTCAGCACTTTTTTTTTTTTTAATTTAGCTGGTCATACTTCATATATGTTTGCTAATTACAGAATTTAATTCTGGATGACCAAGCATTATCTCACAATTAAAACCATGTTGTAAATGGGGAAGCCAGTGGGGTTGGAATCAGATTGAGTCTTTTTATTAATTATGTTTGTCTGTTATAGTGCCTGCAGCTCAATATACCACAGACTAGGATAACTTGTAAACAACAGGAATTCATTTCTCATATTTCTGGAGGCTGGAAGTGCTAGATCTGGATGCTAGCAGGGTTTGGTGACTCTTCTGGGTTACAGACCTCTCATTCTATCCTCCCATGTTAGAAGGGGCAAGAGAGCTCTCTTGGGCCTCTTTTACAAGGGTATTAATCTTATTCAAGAGAGACCAACTCTCAACAGAGACCAATCAGGCCTCAGTGGCTCCACCTCCAAATAACATCACATTGGGCATTGGGATTTCAACTTATGAATTGGAGGAGACTCAAGCATTTAAACCATAGCTCTTTGGTGTGTGTGTGTGTGTGTGTGTGTGCGCACGCATAGTTTTAATTGGATCTGCCACTTACTAGCTATGATGACATGGTTTGGTCCAGGGAGTCTCCTTTTTGAATTTTCAAGATGTTTATATATTAGCAATAAACCCTGGCACACTCATATCACAGATTTATTGTGAAAATCGTAAGAGATCAGGTGTTAGGTCAGTTTGTAAATTCTAAACTAATACACAATGAAATCCTTTGCTATTTAAATGACTGCATTGTTAAAGAACATTAAACTAGGGGTCATGTGATTAAAATTCTAATTTCTATTCTACCACTTGTTTGCTTTGTGACCGTAGGTGAGTCAATTAACTTTTCTGAGCCTCTGTAAAAAAGAAACTGGCTTTACTGGTTCATGATCATTTTGAAGACATCTACTTGCTTCAATTTTCCTTTTATAATTTTTGACTAATAGTTATAAAAACAAAACAATCACTGAACATAGAATTCAATATTAGTGAGATTATCAAGAAGTCAAGATTATAATTAACAAAGGCCATACATGATCCAGCTATGGATCATAGGAATTTGATATCTTGATGGAGAGTTTGCTTTTGTTACTCTCCTTTGTGCACAGTTCTTGCAGTCTAAGATATTTTCACATATTAGAAATGATTCAAACATGGCCCCTTATATTTCCTAGAGCTGAGGTGACATATTAGAAATTAGCGACAAAATTTAGAATTGTGATTTGGGTCAGAGAGCAGAAGAGCTATAACAGTAATAGAACAATAGTAATTAATACCTAATTAATTACTAGATGGTTTTTGTGACTGTGTGCTGTCATCTTCACAATATCCCTAGGAGATAAGCAGTATTATTATTTTTATTATTCATATTTTACATATGAATTTTTCAGATGGAGAAACTGAGGAACTGAGAGGTTTATTCCTCTTAAGTGGAGACAAATCTAGATATGAGCCAAGGCAGTTTGGACTCCACAAAACCACTGTGCTGTTCTAGCTGAGAACCATGATCTAACCAGTTAAGCCAACCTGAAAATATATACTAGTCTTATTAGTTTTTACCTAAAATGGTAATATTAATAACTTGCTCTAGCAATTTTACAAGTGGATTTTCAAACATTCCAGGGGTACTTAAATGAGAACATTCAGGTTATTATACTCATTCCTCTATGTTATAGTGTCTTAGTTTAGGCTACTATAACAAAATAACATAAACTGGGTTGTTTATCACCAAGAAAAATTTATTTCTCACAATTCTAGAGACTGAGAAATCAAAGATCAAGGAATCAGTCAATTCTGTGCCTGGTTAAAGAGGGCTATCTTGTTTCTGTGTCCTCACATGACAGAGAGAGCAAGCTAGCTATCTGTCTGGTCTCCTCTTAAAAGGGGACTAATTCCATTGAAGAGGGCTCCACTTTCTGACTTAATCATATCTGCAAAACTCCACCTCCACATACTGTCCCATTGGAGATTAGATCTCAACATATAAATTTGGGGGAATAAAACATTCAGTCCACAACAGATGATTTGATGTAGACATGGACTTTCTTATATTCCAAGCAAGTCTTATATTCCAAGCAATGTACATCATCTGTACATCCACAAATACATATATACGATTAAAATTAGAACAAAACAAAACAAATATACAATATATTGTTTTTAATAACAGGTCTTTCTGTGCAAAGTTCTTGTAGGTAATTTTTCTTAAGAACAAAAATGATCTCATAAGAAGAAATCCTCTCCCTCATATTTATTTCAAAAACTTTCCTTATACAAAATTTGTAGGCAATTTTCAGCTAATCTAAATTTTGGAATGGAAACCCTGTGTTTCTTTTGGTATGAGGCTCTTATATTTTTGGATCTCTAGTTCAGTAGTAGTATAGACAGTCTATCAATTAGTGGATGTGTATGGGACCCTCAAAAATTATTCCACTACACTTGTACTTTTACAACCATTCAGCAGTTTTTAATTAATAGTTGTTGATCTGCTAGCAATTTTTCTACTTTTTCCAAGCTTTCTTCACTTTCTACAACTACTTGACCCTCAGCTGATTTACTTATTTCCCTTATTGAGAAAATTGAAGTTATTTGACACCTGATCCTATTAATTTCTCACAACTCAAAATCTAAAACTGGCATGCCTTTTCCAGTGTTTACTCTCAGTGGACCAAGCCCACCCATTCACATTTTATTGAAGATGTTTTTAGCAACTTTTATTGGTGTGAGGTAAAGTTTGGGCCCATTATCAAAACCCAGTGAGGAAGGTGATTATTTCCAGATTTTACATATGAAAGGATTGAGATTGAGAGTAGCTAAGAAACTTCCTCAAATCATAAGTAAATCAGAGGTAGAGCTAGGATTAAAAACTAAGGTTCTTCTTTCTCATTTTGAAGACTATAACTCTTTTTCTTCAGACTGCCAATTAACTCAGACTTGTTTCAGTTTTTTACTCTCTTTGCTATACTTCTTTTTACAATTCTTAGAGCATGGTTAGATCTTTTATAGACTAAAAGGATGCTTCTTGCAATTCATTTAATTCTTCACGTCATTAATTTATCTCTTTACTTCCCTCAATCATCAACAGTTTTGAAAGAGTAATTTGTACCTTCTTTCTACCTACAAATAACATTTGCAAACTGGTTTTAGCTCAAATGTTATATAAAGCAAATCTTCAAAAGTTATATCACACAATGATGACACAACTTTCAAATCCTTGACATCTTGTTAGCACTTTGACGTGCTTGATCTTGATCTTGCACTCATTGACTTGATTCCATCTCCTTTAGATTTCAAAGCATTTCAGAATGCAAACTACTACCTCTGCATCCACCCTCCACAGTATTCCTTGACTAATTCTCTTTATCATCCACCCAGCCTCAGTGTAGGCATTCCCTGTGTTTCTGTCATCTGCTCAGAGCTCCATATGCTCTTTTCCCTTTGCCTGGCTAACTTCAATCTTCAAGTCTCAGATTTAGATGTCCTTCTTCAGCGTAGCAGAATACCCAGGGATGGGGAATTTTGAACTTTAATATTTAAAGGAAACATTTCTTAGTTGAATAGGGTAATGAGTTCATTGCCTAATTATATAACCAACAGTAGAATATTTTTTTGGCTGAACCTTCCAGCACTTTGGTCATGTTATGAAGGGGGAAAGCTATATGTCTATATGAGTAGATGCAAATAGTTGTAACAGGGATTCAGGACAACGTTGTCAAGCAGGTATAATACTGGGGTTGATAGAAATCTCTGTATGTATCTGCGTGTTTGTGTATCTTGTGATAAATTCTACTTTATATATCTAGGATAAGTGGCGATTCACTTTTATTACTTAGTTTTAACTAAGTAACCCCACAAAATGAACAAAGAAATCCTGCAAAAAATATGGACTGAAAATTATTTTGATACCATAAGTAGAATCAGACCAGAGGTAAGTGGTAGTGCTGATACTTTTTTCTTTAGTCAGAAATGCTTATCAATTACACAAGAGCTAAGCACTGATGATCCAAAAAGTTCTGACAATTTTTCTGAAAGGATATTCAAAATTAACAGAGCCCCTTTGAATATACATTTATACTTTTTTAGTAAGGAAGTTCACTGTATTTATTCCATGCTGCAAGTAAGATTAGAAAAAAACATTGTATATTTTAACTTTATTTTAAATAATTTCAAATTTACATGAGGTTTGTAAGTATAGCACAAAGAATCCCACTTAACTTTGACCCAAATTTGTCAGTTTTTACCATTTTATGACATGTGCTTTATCATTTCGCTCTCTTTCTCTCTCTCTCTCTATATATATGTGTATATATATATGTATATACACATATATATATATATATAAATTATTTTGAGAGTTAGTTACAGACCTTATGCATCTTTACCTCTAAATGTACTTCCTAAGAACAAGGATAATCTCTCAAATAACCAGAGTGCAACAATCAAATTCAGGAATTGTAAATATCAGTAAATAAACATGTAACTACCCAAGTACAAATTCTTTTTTTTTTTTTTTTAAGATTTTATTTATTTATTTGAGAGAGAGTGCAAGCAGGGGAGCAGCAGATAGAGGGAGAAGGAGAAGCAGACTCTCTGCTGAGCAGGGAGCCCAAAGCAGAGCTCCATCCCAGGATCCTAGTATTATGACCTGAGCCAAGGAGGATGCTTAACTGGACTGAGCCACAAACTTAAATAACTTGAAATACTTCAACGTTGCTTTTTTCTAAACACTAAAACTTAATGACTGGGGTTGGGTAAAGAAAAGATTCTACTCAAAGAGTTCATTACTTGCAATTTCTCAAGATGTAGACTTGCAATATTCCCACCATGTCTCCTTCCTTGTTACTATCTTAGTCTAGTGATAGATACAATTAAGGGCAGTACTTTAGGAATAAGGACCATAGACCATGACCGGAAGAACTTTTTATGGCTCTGGAATCACATTTAAAATGACTTTGTACTTTGAATACTGACCCTGGAAAGGCTTGTTGCTTTTTATAAGCTCCCATGGACAGGTTATTTTATTCTAGCTTTGCTCTGTACTCTACTTAGCTCTAACCCCCTTTCAAAAGAAGTGGTTCTATCCTTCATGGGTTTATATACATATATTACACAATAATTATTGATTGTTAGTAAATGTTGCCCAAATCATAGCACGATGCTTTGTATCCTAGCAATGGCTAAAGCCCTTATTAAAAGTTTTCATCTTGGGGACTCCTGGGTGGCTCAGCCGTTAAGTATCTCCCTTTGGCTCAGGGCATGATCCTGGGGCTCAGGCCCCCAAGGAGTCCTGCATCTGGCTCCTTGCAGGGGAGACTGCTTTTCCCTTTGTCTGTGTCTCTGCCTCTCTCCGTGTCTCTCATGAATAAATAAATAAAATCCTTTAAAAAAAATAAGAGTTTTCATCTTGTAGCTTTTACTAAAATGTTTAGACGCTTTTATCTTGCTTTCTACATTATAAAACAACAGTGACAACGGTTGTAGAAAATGTGGAGTGGAATATTTCACTTCATTAAAATATAAAGCAAACACAACACCAAGTCAAAATCTATGGAAGATATGAAATATGTAGCATGCTAGGACTTGGACATACAATATAAACAAGACTTAGCAGACTCTTTTCTAATGAAATGAATGTTTTCGTGAAATAGTAGTTAGGAAAAAAATATTTTGGAGGAACAAATTCTTTTTTAAATTACCACAAAAAGAATTCCTAGGAATAATGTAACAAGAACTATTCAGTGCGTATATAGGGAAACTTTTGCAATTCTACAGAGGAATTTAAAGAAATGTGGCAATAAATAGAAAAGGCATATATTTACTTGAAAAATAGACCTATGTATTGAAAAACTTTAACTTTCTCCACATAAGTGAAATACCATCCAATAAAAATATATGTGTACATATACCTATGTGTGTGTGTTTGTGTTTGTGTCTATGTGTGTATATGTCTATAGAAAATGAAGTAAATAGAAATATGGAAATTCTAAAAGAGAGAATTGAGGGATTGAAGGAAGTAGCTCTATCAAATATTTAAAATGTTTAAAATTTATTGTAATTAAAACATTGTGGTCCTGATATATAACTAAGAAGACAGATCAATGAACAAAATAGAAAGTCCAGAAATAGAATGCCATGAATGAGCAACTTAATATATCTAATCCTCTTCAGAAAGCCTAATTCTTTATAATACAGAAAAGTGTTAAGATAAAAAGCCTATTACCATTTTTTTCCATGAGAAAATGTAATTTGTTCCCTGCCATATAAAATCACATTATTTTTTAATATTTTACATATATTATAAATTATAGATTACATAAATAAGCTAAATAGAAATTAAACTGAATAAAAATTAATAGTTGTTTAAAATTTTAAATAAGTTTCATTTATTTTTTATTTTTTTAAGTTTTTTTTTAAGTTACATTTATTTAAATGAAATTATAGTTAATTCGTGTGAGGAAATAGACAAAATTGCAGGGATGGAGTACCTTTTGCCCCTTAAGCAAAATCTATTCATAAGATTTATTTTCTCTAGCTATGTAAGACAGAGGAAAAAATACGCTCAAGCTTTTTTTTTTTTCACACAATATCATTAATTCTTTTCATTCAAAGTAAAATGTTGTAAAAAAGACAATATTTGTAGAAATTGACAAACTGACTCAAAACTATATGGAAATGCAAAAAAGCCAAAACATTTTGCATTTTGCAAAAAAGAAGCAAAACAAAGATAGAAGACTCTCATTACTAGGTACTGGAGCTTACTGTAAAGGTATAGTAAGGACAGACATATTGACCAGTGGAACAGAAATTGGGTCACGCTTATATAGTCAAGTGATTTTTTGACAACTATGCCAAGGTAATTCAATGGGGAAAGACTAGGGTTGTTTGTTTGTTTGTTTTTCTAAGAAATGGTTAGCTATGTAAAGAAATGATTCCCTAAACTTACCTCACAAAAATTAATTCGAGTGAATCTTAAAGGGCTTACATATAAATTACAAAGAAAAAATTATGAAAGCAGGAATACCTGGGTGGCTCAGTGGTTAAGCGTCTGCCTTTTGCTCAGGGCTTGATCCTGAAGTCCAGGATCAAGTCCCACATCAGGTTCCTTGCAGGGAGCCTGCTTCTCCCTCTGACTGTGTCTCTGCCCCGCTGTGTCTCTCATGAACATATAAATAGAAACATTAAAAAAAAAGAAAAAATTATGAAAACATAAAGTATTTCTACCTGGATGATAAAAACACAATATGTTAACATTCAGCTACAGTAGTACTGGGAAAAAAATGTATGACTTTACCTCCATTACTGAAGAAGAAATGTGTAAAATCCACAGCTTAAGTTTCTACACTAAGAAGTTGGGAAAAGAAAAGCAAATTAAACCCACAGTTTTTTAGGAAAAAAAGAAAGTAATAAAAATAGTAGAAATATACAATTCTAAAGATCTAAAGATCCATCAAATAAAGAGGGATTAACGTATTGCAGTTTATTCCAATAATAATATACTGATGAAAAAATACTACACAAAAGACTGGAAATACTTCAAAAATATATTGAACAAAAGAAATCAGACACACAAGTACTTCATGATTTTATTTATGTGGAGTCCAAGAACAAGCAAAATTAATATATAATGAAAGGAATTAGAAAGGGGTTGCCTTCAGGAATGCATGTATTGATAGGAAATATGCATAAGAAAACTTTCTGGCCCAATGGAAATGTTATATACCAGGTTTTGGGTGGCAATCATATGAGTATACAAAATTGTCTAAATTAACCTATCTAAGCAGCTCAGATCTGTGTGTTTAATTTTATGTAAATTACATAATTTTATGTAAATTATATAATAAGAATTAAATGAATTCATAGATCAGTTAGAAACAGACCAAGATATAGGCCATTAAGACTATACTTTAGGATTTTTAACAGATATTGATGTGAGAAATCTTAACAGCTAGCATCAATGGCTAACAGGGTAGTAAATAAAATATTAGAATAATGGTCACATGGAAATTATATAGTATACTTTCTTAAATTAAAAAAACAAGTGTAACAATATACTCTTTTCAAATACATCCTTATATACTTATAACTTCTTTTTTTTTTCTACAAAATAAATTCCAGGGATGCCTGGGTGGCTCAGCAGTTAAGTGTCTGCCTTCAGCTCAGGGCATGATACTGTAGTTCCCAATTGAGTCCCACATCGGGCTCCCTGCATGGAGCCTACTTCTCCCTCTGCCAATGTCTCTGCCTCACTCTCTCTCTCTGTGTCTCTCGTGAATAAATAAATAAAATCTTTACTTACAAAAAAAGTAAATTCCTGAAAGTAGGTAGAAGTCATGTGGGAAAAGTTAACTATAATTAGAAGACATCAAATTTGCAGACATCATCGACTTTTAATAAATTCAGTATCTGTTTTTATTGCTTATAGCTGTGTTATGTGTGCATTTTAATTTCACTGTGAATGGGGTCCTTTGCATACTTTTGACAATAGACAGAGAAAGTCTTGGTTGTCAGGAAAACAAACCACGAAAACTCTTGCTGAGTGTGCAGTAGCTGACCGAGTTTTACATGAAGAGGTCAGAATTTTCTTGAAGAGTCACTTTCCAAGTATAGCATGCTTACAATAATTAGTATCCTGACTACTCAGGAGATGGTTGTAGACACAGCTGTTGTTTAAGGTAACGGGCACATCAATGGCAAGGCACTACATATTGATCTGTGCAGTGACATCCTTCTAACTATGTCATCTGAGTGAAAGAAGCCCCAAATTAACCAATAATAAAGCGTTAGAAGTTGTAGTAGCTGATCTCTTGGGACTTGCTCTAGAAGAGTATAGATGCCCCTCCCTCCAACAGGCCATCAATCCTGCCAAAGGACTTGTAGTGACATTAAGTTGATCAGTAGACAATGTAAAGCCTACCATAATGCTAAATCCCATTTAATATGTATGTGTCTGTGTCATTTTACTATTAGTTTTCTGTGTGTAAATACATAATAATGTATGCATAACTACATAAATAACGTAACACATATATGCTGTCATGATCTGAAGAAACCTGAATTAATGAGAATAATATATAACAGTAAAACTGTCAGATGTTATGCATCTTTGATAAAATAATTTCAGTAATTTGAGAAAACTTAATTTCAAAGGCAAAAACTAAGTGATTGTATGCATATTTCCATCAGAATTAGATAAGGAATAAACTTCTTGGCAAGATTTATTTATTTATTTTATTAAAAAAAATTTTTTTTTAATTTTATTTATTTATTCATGAGAGACACACAGAGAGAGAGAGAGAGAGAGAGGCAGAGACACAGGCAGAGGGAGAAGCAGGCTCCATGCAGGGAGCCTGACATGGGACTCGATCCCGGGTTTTCAGAATCACACCCTGGGTTGAAGGCGGCACCAAACCACTGAGCCACCCAGGCTGCCCAAGATTTATTTTTTTATTGTTGTTGTTATTTTACTTTCTGATTTGATCATACTTTCTATGTTAAATATGGGCCCTCACTACCCAGTTTACAAAGTGTTCACAAATAAATCTGAGTTGGACTATACTAATGTCACTAAAGCCAGAGGCAACACATGTTTTAAAAACAGTCAACAAAAAGAGTATATTTGCATTTATTTTTGTTCAAGTTATCTCTTGATCTATCTTTACATTAAGAATAACTATTCATTTGTCAACTTTTGGATACTGTCTTATATTTTGACATAAACTTTCAGAACATATATTTTCTTGTGTTGGTCTCTCAGTGTTTGTGGTCCTTTTGAGGGTACTCAGTGGACAACATGGATTTACTCTAACTTCTGTCTCACCCAAAATTAGATCCCATATTACCATTCTCCCCTACCTATTAGACATGAGGTTTTACTGTGACGGGTTTTATAAAAATAAAAACAACTTTGGTAAACAGCTTTTCCCTTTCTTTAAAAAGTAGATGCTAATATCAACAGGAGTGATATAGGCATCCACAAACACAGGGTTCCAGCTTGCAATGGCCTTTGTAGCTCATATCAGAATCTCTACACAATTCTTCGATTGTCTTTAGCCTGTTATATGGTCCAGTTTGCTATTAAGAAAGGGGAATCAGCTTTATAACGTAGACCAAGGAAAATTTTATCAACTTCTTGGGGAAGCTAATTTTTTGCTGAATTTTCCTGGCTGTTAGTCAGTAAAAACATAAGACCTAATTTCTCCTCTGATTGCTTTCAGGAAAGGAGTGAATGCTGAAGAAAAATCTTAGCTGGATTATTGGCTATGGGGAACATCTGGTCATTGGTTATCATCTTTGTCAGTTTGGTTACTTTCCCAGGCTAGCAAGTGAGCTGAGATTAAAATTTGATCTAAAATAATGCTTCCTATTAGTGAATCTCAGGTTTGTCAGAGCCTATTATTCGCCACTTATCTCTTAGGACCATTCATTCCCTTCCTTTTTCTTCCTCTTGCTCCAGGGAGCTGGTTATCTACAGTTCCTCACTGTGCTCTCTTGTTCTCTTAGTTTTTATGGGTTTGTCCAGTGTAAGGCAGCAGGGGAAAAAGGTGTGGGGAGACAGAACCCAGGGTATTGTTCCACCCTTCCTTCACTTCCTTGCAGTTTTAAATGGTGGTTGCTTCTTTTTATAGCCACAGCTCATTTCTGGTGATCCTAATTTTATGGCTCCATTTTTCTTGGTTTCTACTTATCTCAGTAAGTATGCTAAGCCTATGCCTTTAGGCTGGGAGTAGTAATGGCTGCATGTAATATTATGATGTTAAATTATAGAGCATTTATACATGTGCTAAGCAGGGCTTTAGCACATCCACATTTCCATGATAAAGATCGTGAAGTCCATCACATTGGTTTTTCCATAGATTTAGGTGGTCTGTCAACAAAGCAGTGCATTGGGAAAGTCTACAAATCATGATTACATTTCATGAGTAATCAGGAGTTTGAGTCCCTGTCTTGGACAGCTTTACGGCTTGAGTAACTTATTAAAAAGCTCCCATCCAGGGGCACCTGGGAGGCTCAGTCAGTTAAGCATCCTTGTACGCTCAGGTCATGATCCTAGGATCCTGGGATCAAGCCCTGAGTTGGGCTCCCTGCTCAAGTGAGAAGCCTGCTTCTTCCTCTCCCTCTGCCCATCCACCTGCCCCACTCATGTGCTCTCTCACTCTGCTCTATTTCTCAAATAAATAAATGAAATATTTTTAAAGAAAGCTTCCATCCATCCAGTCATTAAAACTAATTATATCCCAATTTATAACATTTTAGAGAAAATAATCATATAATTTTATTATCTACTGTGTATCATAGTAACTTGGCTAGGTCTTGAAACTTAAATGATGGGGTCTAGGTTTCCTCCTCTTGAGTCTGGGCAGAGGCTTGTGACTGCTCCAAACAATGGAAGTGATACTCTGAAGCTTTCTAGGCTTGTTCATAAAGTGATACATCTTTAGCTGAGCTCTCTCTCAGACATCAATTTTGGGAACTTGACTGCCATGTTAGAAGTCTGGTCATCCTACAAATGCCATCCTAGACAGACCCTGTGAAGTAATAACCAAGACAGAGAGCGATGCCTGAGCTGAGGAGCTTTAGCTATCTGTGTCTTCTAAGATAAGGCACAGTCATGTGAGAAAGGATGCCTTGGAGAGAACTTCAGCCACACCCACCAAATGACTGCAACCCATGAGAGTCTCCATGCTAAAACCACCAGATGAACCTCCTCTGAACTATCAACCCACAGAAATCTGGACAGGTATTAAATCTTTATTTTTGTTTTAAACTATTTTGCTTTTAGGGATGCCTGGGTGGCTCAGTGGTTGAGCATCTGCCTTAGGCTTAGGGCATGATCCCACCGTCCTGGGATCGAGTCACATATCAGGCTCCCTCTAATGGAGCCTGCTTCTCCCTCTGCCTATATCTCTGCCTACCTCTCTCTTTCTGTCTTTCATGAATAAATAAATAAAATCTTAAAAAATACTATTGTGCTTTTAAATAAATTGTTGCATAGAGATCATAACTGAAACATGCACCAATTTATAACAGAAGGTATTGAAAAATAAGAATGTCTTCAGATTTCTCAAAGTTACCCCACCATCTGGATTAGAACCTCCTAGAGTGATCATTTTTATAACAAACACTTCTGAATTCCACCTCAGGTTTAAGGATCTTTTGGGCCTAAAACCCCCAGAATTAGCATGCCGTTTTTTTCACTGTCTCTTTTTCTCTCTCCATACACACAAACGTAATACTCATTTTTGTTTTTACCTCAGTCTGTCCCGAAGTACAATAGTCTGCTGTGGAAAACTCCAAATTGAAAAAGGCCACAACCATTGTAGAAAGATCACAGATTTGGAATCAGACAAAGCTAAGTCCCACTTGTTGACTCTACAACCCACTTGTAATAACATAACTTTCTTAGCCTCAAGTTCTTTATCTCCAACGTATTGCTATGTTCCTTGTACCAGGATTGCAAGGGTTAAACTACAGAAACAACATATAAGAAGAACCAACCTAACTAAATCCTCACTTAATGCCAATTCTTTCCATTTCTTTCCGTAGTTGTAATACTCTAAATAGGATGTTACAAATGTTCAATGACACACTAGCTGAATTTAAGAAAAGAAATTATTTGAATTGAATATATTAAAGACTGTAGTCAGTTTTTCACGAGGGGTTTCTTAACAAAGGTTCCACCTCTCTTGATTTCACTGCCTTTGTTTGCTTGTTTCCATATGGTTCATACCAGATATGATTTTTTTAAAAAAACTTCAGGTTTAGCTGCAAGATTTATAAGGAGATAATCACACACAATTTGATCCTCGGCAGAAAATATAAAATTAAAATCACATTCTTAGCATTAAATAATTTTTGAGGGCTTTCTTTCACTAGTCATGAAATCCATATGTGTTTTTTATTTAAGATTTTTAATGTGATTGTAAAAATATACCTTATAAAGATTAATTGAACAAATCAAGATCACACGACAATGTAAATTACTTAGTGATGTTGACTTTTCTTTTTTTTAAGATTTTTTTAAAATTTAAATTCAATTTGCCAACATATAGTATAACATCCAGTGCTCATCCCATCAAGTGCCCTCCCTAGTGCCTGGCACCAAGTCACTCCATCCCTCCATCCTCCTCCCCTTCTACAACCCTTTGTTTGTTTTCCAGAGTTAGGAGTCTCTCAAAGTTTGTCTTCCTCTCTAGTTTTCCCCACTCAGTTTCCCTCCTTTGCAATCCCTTTCACTATTTCTTATATTCCACATATGAGTGAAACCATATGATGATTGTCCTTTGACTTTCTGTGAAAATTTCTTAGCAAAGTTTCCTCAACCAAAATCTATTTGAAGACCTCTCATATTTACCTTTGAAATAATGTCAAATATATTATCAAAATATTTTCAGCAATGAAGATCGGAATATAGATGATATACAAATACTGGAATTTTGAGGAATACATATCTGATTGAGACTTTATCATTTACCTGTAGTCCTTAGTGGAACTTAGTGAAACTTCACTGTGTTACCATCTGCCCTCAGCTTCTATCTAATAAACTTTCCTGAAGGCATAACACTTTTTTTTTTTTCTACAGAACTTACTGGCAATTGACAGTCTTCAGAAGGAGGAGTAACATTAGTTGCACTAGGAGACCAAAAAATACAAGCATCAGTTTAGGATCTGGAACATTTCTGGAACAGTAACAATTTCCAATAGTAGCCCTGACATGGAACAAAATACATAGATCATTCAGTGTGCTTTTATACTAGAACCACAGGAAATACTTCCCAGCCCCTGTGGATGCTCTTATGTAAGATGTAGTTCTACAAATATGGGCAAGAAGCCAGATGGGCTAACCAGAATTCTCATGTTAACATCAGATGCAGCTTTGCATATAAGGCTATTAATAGACATTTATATTTATTCCTCTTGCTTCCTTAAAACCAGACATTTGAGTGAAAACTGTGTCTTGGATGCACTCTCATCTATCACATTAAAATTTCTTTAATAGCTTTAAGTACAACTTTTCCAGAAAGACTGTCTTTGCAACATTTGACCTACAAGTCTAGACTCCAGGGGGGATAAAGTCCAGAGATGTACTTAAGTAGCACTTTGAGCCCAGAGAGACTTGACACATTAAACTAATAAAAAATGACTGTAAAACCATCTGTAAACATGAAGTGTCATATAAGTGCTTATTAATAAGCATTTTTCTTCAATTTATATTTATTTTTATTCCAAGATGCCTCTTAAAAAATGCATTATGGTTTATTGCGTATACTGTCTTTCAAACAAATTGTATTCAAGGTATTTTAGAGAGTTAAATACATGTCAGTGTGTGGCATAAATTATGGAAGGACACTTTGAATGGGAAATGAATTAGTGCATTCAGTCATAAGGGCAGAGAGAAATGGGTTGTGTAAGCGTCTGGCTTGAAATATCTAGACTCCCTGGAACCAACACTTCAAATCCCAGCAGGCCAGCTCTGTCCTTCATCCTTCTGAGATAAGAGTCCATTCAGTTTACAGTCTGCTGGTTTTTTGAATGATCCCTTGGAACAGTAGGCATGTCGGCTCTGTGTGAACATTTTACAGAGACAGGACAAGGGAAAAAAAAAACATTCAAGAGAATTTAAGCAGAACCGAAGTATCAGTTTATGCGGGCAATATCTTGGTAGTGAAGAAAGGCTAACTTAGAACATAGCAGGAGTGAGGGCTGGAGAAAATTCAAAGTTTTGAAAGAGGAAAGAAGTTAGTATGTGATTGATTGCTACTACTGACCCCCAGAACGGTTTTTAAAATGGGGAAATGGATTCCAATATAATGATAGACTTTAGAGCAGTGTGGAATTGACCTATGCTACCTAGTTGATATTTTGGATTGCCCTATGATTTTTTATGAAGCATTAATCTGAATCCATAATGAAAAGCATTTATTATCTAGACAAAACTTACGAGTATAAGGCAGAAGAATAGGGCTCTATAACGTAATAAAAAGGACACAAGTCACATTTGAATATGGCCTTTCTAAAGGAGAGCATGGTACTTCTAAGTGGCGATTTTCAACTTTCCCCAGCCTACAAAAACTCTGCCAAGTGTCAGAAAGTGGAATTTGAATAAGCTCATACAGGGGACTCTAATCTTTCCCAGATAATGACTTATGTTGAGTTTTCCCAGATTAATATTAGGGTTATGAGGATGCTTACAGCATAAATCAGAATGAATAATGGAGATAGCTCCAGTTTGCTCTTCCTTCACTCTGACACTCTCTACAAGTCCTGGTGGTAAATGAAAAGCTATGATAATCTAGGTAGATCTTAAAATTTTACCAGCGGATTTTGGCTCACTGGTGATTGTGATTGTTTAAGAAAACCTTATATTTTTTTCCTGAAAACTAGTATTTGATATATTAGTTTTCTATGACACCACCTTAAGCCTACCTCTTTGAGCTTCCACTATTTCTGAATTTCCACTTCTTTTTGCAAAGGGTAATAAAAACAATCTATAGTACTGAACAGGTGCTGTGCAAAAAGCTAGTAGGACGATCAACCTTCCTGGGAAGAGTAAATTCACAGAAATGAAATAGTAGCAGACCAATCTCTGGACTACCATTAAATACTTCACTATGATGCAGGTATTGTATGGACAATCCTGATGCAATGTAACTGTTGCTGTCTATCTCTATATGACTAATGAAGAATTATATTATCACACCAATAGATACCTTTCTGCCCTAATTTAATCTTTCACCCAGGCAAACCGTGCTCTTTTCTCAAAACTCAAGGCTCTCCTCTATTAAGAACTCACTTCTCTGGCTTACATCTCTTCCTATTGCTCTAGCAGTATCCATGTGTCCCTCTCATATTTCCCTATTCTTTATGCTATCATGGGGAAACTAATATAGACTTTCCTAAATTATCTGACTGAAAATTGCAAATATTTCCCAACACTGTGGTGCTGCCCAATCTTCTTTTTTTATAATGCTTATCAACTTCCACCTTACTATATGATTTATGTGTATATTTTGTTTATTTTCTATCTCCTATCACCATAGAGCATAAGTTTCATGTGGGCAACTATTTTTTTTATTTTTATAATTTATTTACTTTTATAACCAAGTATAGCATATGATAGCAGTCACAGGGATCCCTGGGTGGCGCAGCAGTTTGGCACCTGCCTTTGGCCCAGGGCTCGATCCTGGAGACCCGGGATCGAATCCCACGTCGGGCTCCCTGCATGGAGCCTGCTTCTCCTCTCTGCCTCTCTCTCTCTCTCTCTCTCTCTCTCTCTCTCTCTCTGTGACTATCATGAATAAATAAATAAAATCTTTAAAAAAAATGATAGCAGTCACAGAATATATTTGTAGAATGAATAAATATATGCATACATGCATAAATAAATGAAAAGTGTATTCAACATGTCTACAACCTGTTTTGAAAGATATACATTAGAATAATCTAAGAAGTAAAAAAGCAGTACATTTAAATCATCCTAATATCTGTAATACAAGTTCTGAGAGGAGACAAGGAAGAAGACTGAATCAAATCGTATAGAAATGTGTGGGGTCATAAGCAACTTATTACTGATTAGATTTACCACGTGGGAAATTCATTTGCTCTATGATCACTGATTTGCATTTTAACTTAAATGACAAATAATATCAATAGCTAGTAATTTTGAATTTTCAACTTGTGGTAGCTTTTTCTTAACTATTCACTGGGTCATGGGGATCCCTGGGTGGCTCAGTGGTTTGGCACCTGCCTTTGGCCCAGGGTGTGATCCTGGAGTGTGGGGATCGAGTCCCATATTGGGCTCCCTGCATGGAGGGAGCCTGCTTCTCCCTCTGCCTGTGTTCTCTGCCTCTCTCTCTCTCTCTCTGTGTCTCTGATGGATAAATAAATAAAATCTTAAAAAACAAAAAACTATTCATTGAGTCATGAAGTGCATTTAAGATACAGATTTCTTGGCCTTGTAGGCAAAATGAAGGACATATTTTTGATACAAATTGCAAAATGACAAAGAGATTAAACAGAGATAGGGGTTTCAACTATCTGTATATCTGATGAATATTCATTAAAACATAGTACTTCTTGTAAAATTTAATGGTTTAAAATACAAAGGGCTTAATCATGAGAACCCTAATTATATATTTAATTTTAGTTAGGCTGAAGTAACTGGTTTTTATAATAGAAGTGATTGATAACATGGAAAAATAAATGCCATTTCAGACTTTATGACCAAACAAAACATTACTGGAAAGAGTACAAGATGTGCCCTATACTATGGTGAAGTAATTTAAGAGTATTTCAATGAAAAGCCAGATCTCAACCCATAAGTGGTATTCTAAACAAGATACATCGCAATTTGGTTTGTCCTCAAATTTCAAGTTTCAAATGATCTTGAAAAGAACAATTGATTTAATCAGAGGATATCTAAAATAAATATGCTTCTTTATAGGGGATTTTTTTATATTCATTTAGATTTTGAATGGTATTCAAAACTATATTCACAAATAGACTAGTAAGCATAAAATCAAAGACAAACAGTAGAGTCATATGATTTATAAAAATACCAGAAGACCAACAATAAAGGGCGATATAAGGGAGGCCACTGGTAATTTAGAGAATGAAGAGAGACAAGGAAGACACTCAAACAAGTTTGGGGACTGCAGAGTAACATTCTTGGATTACAAAACAAGCAGTAGTTACAGATAAATCATATATCAATAAAGGCAGAGAACAAGAAAAAAACAAAATAGAAATTTTGGACGCATTATATTCCTTAAGTTTACTCTGCCAAGGAGAATGTTCTGCAGATATAAAAGGTGAAATGAACACTGATGTTAAGAAATTCAAGTCTGGATATGTGAGAAAGTGTAAGAGAGAAGTAGCTACTCCAAGGTATTCAGAGCTCCAAACTCAGAACAATTTTATCTACCTACTGAGAAAACCATTTGATAAGATTCCTGAACTATAGCTCATCATCTCCCACTTATCACCTCAGCATTTGAAAAGTAAACATGTACTATATGCTTTAAAGTCAGACATGTATTTTGCAGAGGATCCAGGGAAAAAGAATGGGTTATTTCCTGAGATACTCAAAGCGGTGGAAATAGAGTAAAGCCTGAGAGGTATGGCTGATAGAGTTATATATAATTCTCTTGGTGCAGTGGGCAGACTTTTGAGGATCTCCAATGACCCATATGCTGTGCAATTCTCTTCCCCTGAGAATGGGTGGGACCTATGAGCCATTTCTACGGAATGAAGCAAAAGTGATGGGATGTCCCTCCCAGGATTATGTTGCATTGTATGGTAAAAATGAAGGGATTTTGATGCAATCAAAGTCCCTAATCAGTTTATTTTTAATTAATTTAAAAGAATATTATTTTGGGTGGGCCTGATTTAATGAGGTGAGCCCTTTAGAAAAACACTAGAGAGTCCCTGAAATCAAAGACTCAAAAATTAGCAACCCTCTCACCTGATGTCTTTGAAAACAAGCAGTTATAAATTATAGACACAAGGAAATGAGTTCTGCCAACAATCCAAGGGAGTTCCTATGCAGATCTTTTTCAAATCTATTCTCCAGAAAAGAATGCACCTGACACCATGATTTTAGATTTGTGAACAGAGAACTTCATTAAGCTGTGGTCAGACTTCTGGCCTACAAAAATTTAGGTAATAAATGGATGGAGTTTTAAGCCACTACATTTATGGCAGTGAAAACAAATACATAGAAAACAAATACAATGGGTGCTGTAGATTGATTGTAAATTTGGCCAAATTAATCCCCTTCCTGAGTTTCTACCTTATATGCTGTGATTCTGAATAGCTTTCCATTAAGAAGTGGAGTTTATTCGCCACTCCTTGATTCTGATCTGCGTCTGACTTGATTTAATCAATAGGAGTCGTATGAGATTTTGTGCCATTTGCAAGTCTCCTATTTTTGTTTGATCCCTGCTTCTGTTGTGACAAGTATCAGATAGTCTACTGGAGAATGAATGATCATGTGGAACAGAGCTCAACTGTCTCAGCTGAGGTCAGCCTAGACCAGTCTACAGACAGCTGTCCGTAACATATGTAAGAAAGCCTAGCCAAGAGGAAATCTAAGTTACCAAGAACTAAAAAAAAAAAAAAAAAAATTTGGAAATTTACTTGACCAGAAACTCGATATTTGTTTGTATAATATAGTTGACAAAAAATTAAATGAGTGTAAGCAACCACAACAGCTCTGTACTGTCTAAATTAATATTTCTTATTTGGTTTTTAGAATGCATATTGAAGTAGAGTGCTCTGTCTGAGAGCATTGATAAAATTATTTTCCTCAAAAGGAGTGTATACGATGATGTGAGTTTGAAACCTTACTTATGGATAAATAGATTTTTTAAAAGACCTAATAAAGAAATATAGATGATAAAATTTCATCACATTTGAAGCTTTATTATGCAAAATAAATCTTCAATACTTGGTATTGTGGTATAGCTAAAGACCAAATTTTTCTCACCTGTGAATGGAAATTCACAGGGAAAAAGTTGTAGGTTCAGTTTAGAGAGTAATGTTCTGAAACACAGAGCATTAAAACAGAAACAAACAAACAAACAAACAAAAAGAACCCTCAGAAACAAGTGCTTTCTCAGTGGCTGGAATTTTTTCAACCCTGGGATTATTGCTTCTCATGCAATCACAGGAGCAGACATGTGGGATTACTTCCCACATGCCATTGTAGGACTGATAAACTGGACAGAGGGTAGAAAGATTTCTAATATTACTTCCAAGTTTTAGAATGTTTATTAGTTTGCATCTTAGAGTTTAACTATATTAAGATTGCATCTAATATTATAATTTATTTTTGCATTTCCTAATCTCTTACTCTTCTAGATAGCTTTCATAAAATTAGCAATAGAAGCTTAAAAATGATTTCAGTATGGAATTTTTTCATAAGATGTAATAATATTGCTGGGTCTGGCCATGCAAGTTTCATATTCAGAATATACAACAAAAATACAATATGCAGAATAGTTACTTACTTTAGGGTATGATTTTCTTTCCGTCTTTTTGAAATTCAAATACATAGAACAGACACTTATATTTTTAATGAACTCTAAATACAAAGAACAGCAACATGCATTCACATTACATTTTTAAGTAGAATAAACAGATCATGAATATTTATGTGGTTTGGAAAGACGCGTATTCCACACTCTGTATCACCAAACCAAATAATTATGCAAAGATAGTTTCACTTAAAATTACAAATGCCATATTTTAGTTTGTGTTCAACAGTTTTAATGCATATTGATAATGGAAGGAAATAGCATCTATTTAAAAACAATACATTTAAGTTGGAAAAATGCCATTACAGCATATTTTAAAATGTTAAAATGGCTGGAATTGTGTTAGGCTAAGAGCTAACAAAGGTCCAAATGCTGACTGATGTTTAAGAACAAGACATAATTGCCTCTTTTGAAGATAATATACTTCTAAGATTTAGTCTGATAAGTCCTTATGCTCTGGTTTATGCATTTATTGTGTTTAGCTTGTTCAGTTTGACCTGTACATACAACAAAGTGCACAAGGAACTCCAAATAGAGGTTATTATGAGTTAGGAGCAGAGTGACGTATCTGTAACAGAAAATCATGTGAATGGCAATTTAGTTCCTTTATCTTTTTCCAAGATGGATCATATAATTATTCTTCAAAAAAAAATTTGCTGTTAGAACATCTACATAACATTCTGCTAGGCGAATATGTTACTAGAAAGGAGATAAAGAGCATGCCTGTGAAATAGATAGTTCTTGTGTATGTATGAATGCATATATATATATATGCTTTATGTATATATATATATACATAAAGAAAAAGAAACACTTGCATTTTATATTTACAAATATGTGCTGAAATGAAGCAAATAGATACTAGTTTTAGAATGTACAGAGCTAGATGATGGAGAGCAACTGTTGCTGCTAACAAGAGCATGAACGTTTAAACTTACACTAAATGTTAACATTTTTGATCCTGAGAATTAAATGTTTTCAGATCCTGAGAATTAAAACTTCAGAGGACATATAAACCTAAAATATTCAAGTGGTTGAAAGAGTAATCTTTTAAATCATTTATTCATTGTAAAATGAAGGCATATGATCAATTTAACAAAATCTTCTAAGGCAAAATTCTCAAAAATATAATTAGAGTCAGACACATATCGTTAATTTTGGGTATAGTTAAACTTCACTTAACATCTATTTCCTCAGGTGTAAAATAGTTTAATATATCTGCTCACTATGTCTTTGGAGGCTACCTTAATTATTAAATGAACTGCTCTCATTAGGACAAATAGAAGATTAATATGCTATAAATACTTGATATTTTCATTATTGTGAAAGTCAATACCAAGAACACTGGTTCTGTAAACCCGTATAGTATTTTTGTCAAGTGCTCAGAGAAGATCATAAACAGAAAGCAGTAATCACAGAGGAAGAAGGAGCAAAATGATTAGATGTCTCTGTTTCAAGGAATATTGGGAAACTTGAACAAGGTTCCAAGCAGAGCCCTAACAGTAATATTTAAGAGATGGAAAATATGTCTCATGAGGACAGGAAAAGGAAATTGGAGTAGTTCTGTCTTTGAGATAGAAGAATAAAAATTGGTTTATTGTCAGGATTTTAAAGGCCTGTCAGAGTATGCCATTATTCTATATGTCCCCATTTAAGAAGAGAAATTGACATAAAGTAAGAGGTTTTGGATGAATATAAGAAAGATCATGCATGATAGCATCAATACCAAAGTGAAAAAATAGAGAGAGTAATCCAAACTTATTTTTTAGTCTGTTTATGCATCTACATTATCTATGTATCTATGTACCTATCTATCATCTATCATCTATCTACATCATCTCCACACATGGTTTGGAGATGTTTCAAACACAGATGTTTGAAAATCAAGAACTAAACCAGTTTTATCTCTGGAATTCCTTTAGTTCTATCACTTCCAGAGATAATAAATTTGTGATTTTTCTCTTCATATCAGTCTTTTTTTTACTAAATCAACAAGATAAATGGAACCTAAATTTTTCATTGTTAATGACTTCCAATTATAAGTACCTGACTGATTGTGTAGTATGGCTTGTAAAATATCTGATGATTTCACTAGTTTCCCTATCAGTGTTTTCAAGATTATGGAGTGAAATGGAGTCATGCAGAAACATGTTCAAAATATAGGAGGCACTCTATGTTAGAACCATTTAAAATTAAGTGAAAAGAATGAACATGATTATAAAGTAGAAAATATTATGCCAAGAATTTGTCTAACTTCTTTGAAAGTGGTTAAGGAAATCAACAGAATTTGAAATATGGGCTAAAATAGGATATATTATGCACTATACAGATAGTTCTGAAGTGATTTTTTAAAAATAATATATGATAATATTTTCCGTATTTGAAATTCAAAATTATCCAGTTCTGTCTTGATTGACTCAAAACAGTCAACAGACAGTCAACAGAAACAGACAATTCAGTTAAGGCAACTAATTGATTTGAGGAATTTTCATTTCAATAATGACCTTGAGCCTTTACTGCCTAGAATGCCCTCAGATCATGTCATGGGGCTCTAGTAAAGATCTATCGTCAAATCAATTACAAAAAGCAATGGAACATCTGATCCTTCCCTTGAAATTAACTAGTGAAAGTAGGTCAGCACACCTTCAAATGACACAATGAATTATTATGTTCTCAATGACCCAGGAAAGAAAGCACTAGTGATTGATGGGAGGTGATATTTAAATGAGAATTGAACATTTCTGGGATTAAACATGTAGCAATGATCAGAAAAGTACCAGAAAATTAAATATGTTAAAAGATTTTCCTTTTTCATTATAGCCAGAAAAAGTTTTTCTTCTCATTGTTTTCTATATCCACAACTATGATTCTGGGAAGGTGTTTATATATTGAGGTATTGCTATACTATTTAAAAGTACAACTGGGAGTAGAGCAGCTTTCTCAATTTTATTTTTATTATTATATAGAGAAAATATACAAAATAGTCTATCATATATTGCCACTATGACAATTCAACTAAATAAAATTAGAAAGATATGGTCAAAGATAACTAACTAATTTAAAGACAGTGATTGAATTTGCCAAGATGGAAATTAATATTATTTAGATAGCAATTCTATCCTGCAATTATAAAAAGTAAAACAAACAAATAATAGGTGCAACTGCCTCCTTCCAAAAAAATTTCAAGATTCCTTATTTGAATGATATTTTAGATTGTTATTATGTTTTTATATAGGCTCTGGGAGTCTTTTAATTAGGTCATCAAGCACCTAGATTTATTCTTAATGGTAAGTTTTAATTTAGAGTTTTATTTTTACATATTTGTAGACAATATAAAATGTCTATATACTTTTATTACAAATAACTATAAAATTTTAATTCAAATATTAAATTAAGGAATAATTTTGAAATACAAATTCTTATAATACTGTTGCCTACATAAAAACATATTCTTATGACAGCACTATGGTATTTTAGCATGTGGGCTTAGAAGTTAAAATTTTGCCCCACTCTTAATTTTGAATTACGTGGCCTTAGTTAAACTACTTATTCTTTACAACCTTCAGTTTCATCATAGGTAAAATGATATTGATGATAGCCATTGTCTCAGGTTTTTGTGAAGAAGGCATTAGAAAATGTATATAAAGTAGTTAGAGTCTGGAATGTGATAAACAGTATTAGCTCTGTGATGGTCAAAGAGTCAATAACTATTCCTTTAGTTATGTTAAATACTTAAATGCTCCTATTCAATTAATTATGAAGACTTCAAAGTGTAATACAGTATGGAGTTTAGTTTTCTTTTAAAATTTTTATAAAGTCATTAATAAGCCTAGCATGCTATTTTATGAATTTTTGTATGGTATTTAGTATAATATTATGACTTTGTTTATATTATGGGGTGACTGAATTAATATAGCTATTTGACACAGCTGATAGTATAAATTATTAACTTTATAAGACATAAACTATAACCAGAAAATGCATTCAAGTACCAAATTTCACATTTTTATGACCATGGGATTAATGAGTTTTCTATCTTATTAACAGAAACTCTTTAATGACAAACCACATAAGTTAGGCATAGCAAATACTATCTAAGTGTGTTCAGAGGTTTGTCACACTCACTTACTAGAGCAGACATTTTTATCATCTTTTGTTTCCGGGGTTTCTTGCATTTTAGCACTAGTATTATCGTATTCTCTGGGTAGGAGCAGAATGCTTAGATGAGAATAGACCCTCTTTCCAGCTTTTCCATCCTGTTTTTAAAAAGACCCAAGAAACTCTCAATTCAGCCTCGCTTTGTACTCAGCGTAGTCCCTGCCTATAAGAGCTGTAAGATGCTGGAGGGTGTCATAAAGGACCCTGTGGAGTGTTTTTCTCTTCAGAGATCTTAAAGGAAAACACAGCTCTTATCTTTATAGTCTTACTGGGTTAAAGGTCAAAATGGGGAAAAAAGCTCTTTAAACTCTCATGTGAAGAATCAGGAAGAAAGAGGAGTAAGGAGTGGAACAGTCTTCTACATAAACATGAAGTAACCGTGAGTACTTGCAATTAGGCACTAAACTGTAAATGTCTGTATGGAGTAGCAGTAATTATGATGAATGTGCAAATATGGAAGGGAGAAGAGTAGAAATTGACGTTTTTTTGTTTTTTTGTTTTTTTTACCTTTTCTCAAAGAAAAGGAATTCCTACTGATCAACTATTAAAGACCTAGCAATCTATTTAGAAAATGTATACATAAACACATACAACCTCATAATAATAAAATATTTTAATGATATTTAGCAGAGCTATGACAGCCAATACATAGCTAATTACTAGATGGAGTCAAAGGTCACACAGCAGTGCAGGTACTTTACCTTTCTAGGATAAGCTAGGAGGCTCCATTCGGAAGAAATGGGATTCAGTAGATAGCATCAATTGTAAACCTTTGTGGGCTGCAGGTAGAAATGAAGTTAAGCCTTAATATATTTCTGCTAAAATGAGGTTTCAGATGGCACTAAACAAAACTCCCTTTTGCATATACAGCAAAGTTAAAAGTGAGACAAAGCAGAGTGAACCCATTGAACACATTCTCTGGTCAACAATGGTTTGACATTAAAAAAAAAAAAACAGTAAAGAAGAAGGAGGATCTTGTGCTCCAGGATTGCATAAGACTGCACGTGGGTAGTGGGGACAGACTTAGAACTAGAAAAAGGTCAAGGACATTTTCACTGTCTTTGAAGTTTTTGTGTTAGTGTAGGTGGAGGGACTTAAGAAACACGTATTTTTGGTATATAGTGCTTAAAAAGCCTAATATGTCTGCAGGCATTATGGAATGAGAGTAAGACAGAGAAGAAAATTAACAAAAAATGAAGAACCAACGATGAAAGAAGCTGGAAGGGTTTTGGCTGAGAGACAATGCAGATTTATCAGTTTCTTGGTGAGGAGGAGAGTCAGAGACATGCAACATATTATTTGTAGTTTATCATATTCAGAATTTGGCTTAAGTGATCTTTAAACTCTTACTATCCCATTCCATTCTGTTTATTCTATTTTTTAGTTTTTCCATCCTAAGTGCTTAGCTATTGTCAATTTAGCATGTGATCTTCTTTAAAAAGTCACAAGTTAAAAAACACTACTGGGTTCATTTAGTGACTAGAATGGTCTAAACAGTAAACATATTTCAAAGCAGAAACTTGGTGAAACCAACTTTGTCATAGAGGTGTGTAGCCAAACCTATACTTCACTGTCATCAGCAGGAAGATTGAGTGGAGGAAACCACCCGATATGCATATAAGGATAACAGTTAAGCTAATAACTGGGCAAATTCAAGACCTAAGGTATCCTCATTCATTAGTTTCTTTTTCTGTTCTTTTCTATTTTTTTCTTTTTTTTTTCTTTTTTGAGAGAAAGAGCACCCAAGGGGCTGGGTAGAGGCAGAAGGAAAAGGATAGAGAGAGAATCCTAAGCAGGTACCACACCTAGCATGAAACCCCATGAGGGGCTCAATCTTGTGATCCTGAGATCATGACCTGAGCTGAAACCAAGAGTCAGATGCTGAACTGACTGAGCCACCCAGGCACCTCCATGTATTAGTCACCATTAAGGCATCACACATGTACTGGCATAAAAAAAAAACATATACTTATCTTGCAATTTCTCTGGGTCAAGAGTCCATGGATGGTTTGACTTCCTTCTACACTCAGGGCTTAATTAGCCTACAATCAAGCTGCCAGCCAAGGCTGTAGTTCTCATTTGAGGTTTGGGGTCCTTTTCCAAGCCTACTATTATTGGTAGAATTCTGTTCTTAGCAACTGTAGGAGAAGGCCCTCAGACCATAGAGGCTGCCCAGTTTCTTGCCATGTGATCTTTTCTACAACATGGCAGCTTGCAGGTTCAAGGCCAATGGGTGAACTTCCCCATTGCTTGGAATTTTTTACTCAGACAAAGCTTAGATTGTTTTAAAGGACTTACACGATTAGGTCAGGCTCACCCAGGAAAATCTCCTCTTTGATGAACTTAAGACAACTGGATGAGAGACCTTAATTACATATGTGAAATATCACCACATTCATCATTATAACATAACCTAATTGTGGAAGTGAAATTCTATCATAGTCACAAATCCTACCCATACTTAAGAGCAGGAATCTTGGGGTACATCCTAGAATTCTGCTACCACATTACAATATTATATATTATTGATGAACAGTGGTATTATGGACAGTTCTGGTAACTTCTTGTACTTATTTTCCTTCATTTCTATAGAGGTTATAATAACAGTTCTGTTTCATGGAATCATAAGGATTAGATGAGGGGATAATTGCAAAAAAGCTTGCAATAGGGCTTGAACATAGTGTTACACAAATACTTGCTAAAAAATAGAATAAGCGCTAATAAGCATTTGTTAAAATCAAGTATTTAAAATGGCTACTGGCACATGCTAAGCACTCAAAAATGTTATTTTGCTTTGATTTAAAAATATATATATTATTATTAATTATTGAAATGTTATGTTTAGACATAAACCATGGTTTTGGGTTTATATCCTAAGTTGTGGTATAAAGCTAAAAGTATAGTACACATTTTTCTTTATATTAATACCATGACTTATACATATAAGGTATTTGAAATTAGTACCATATATATTCTAAATTGCATACTATCTCAATAACCACATGATAATTAGGAATGGTGTGTTTGAAGAACTGATTAATTTTAGGTAATGATTTTCTAGTGCACAAGAGACATGGGCAGTTTTTAGTATAATTAGACTTTGAATGCCAAGGTCATGATCAATAAGAGTTAAGAGACCATTTACAAAAGCTTTACTTATGGAATTTATATAGACAACCAGATTTTTCTTTAAAAAAAGTCAAATCTCATCGTTAAATATATATCTGATGGGATTATTTGCTGATATTTCCATTTTTTAACTTTGATCAGTATTTTATGAGAAGAGGACTACTAATAATTTTTCAAGCAAAAGAAAAAATTTGGTTTTAATTTGACACATGTCAATTTAATTAATAATCAACAAAATGGCGTTCTAAATTTGCTTCAGATGGTAGTTCAATAACATCTATTGATTTTGTATTATTGGACTGAATATTGTCATCATTATTTCTGCATAGCATGCTTCTGGCAGGATTTGAATTATGCCGCATTACACAAAATTTTCTTTTCTTTTATAAAGTATATGTAAGAAATTGTCTTAGATGCTATCAAATTTCATATTGCTATGGCAACAATCTCTCAGTATATATTATGTTACATATGTATGTGTATACAAAACATTTCTCTAACACAATCTATAGCTGTTAAATTAATTCTTTTTCATTCATTCAGCCCATATGGACACCTTCCACCAAGCACTCTGCAGAATGTAATAAAGCTTTTATATGTGACAAATAAGATTAAAAGGGCCTAGGAATGTGACATTCAGTGTAGTCTTAAACATTATACTGAAGAGTATGGACATTTTCCTTTAGGGAGTAGAATGTTTTGACATATCCACATGGCCATCAAATACCTTGGAAACATTTTTGATTTCTTTCTTTCCCTTACATGCCATAACCCTATCTGTATTGGATTTACCTTGAAGATATATCCAGAATCTGCCTTATTTACCATTACAATTGTGACAACTAAGTACAGGCCACCTCCTATCTGCATTGAGGGTTCCCAATTAGTTTACTACCTCTGCCTCTGCCTTTGCCCACTTTCTATTTTCCGTATAGAAACCAACAAGATCCCCCCAAAACATAAGTCAAACCATGACATTCCAATTCGCTTCTCACCTCACGTCAGAGTGAAAATGACAAAGTCTTGACAATTGTCTACAAGACCCTTGATTGAGCCACTTAATCACTATTTTTATGAGTTCATCTGTAACATGTGTTTGACCATCACTCTCCTGCTCTTTGGCTACATAGAGGTCCTTGTGACCTTAAACATGGGAAGCCTTCTACTACTGTCTCAGGGCTAGTTCATTTGCTTTTCTGTCTGCTTGATATAGTTCTTTCTTTTAGGTCTATTAAATGTCATCCTCTTAGAGAGGGCTTCTCTGGACACATTCTATGAACTAGGATCTCTTGCACCAAGTTCTCTCTTTTCTTTATTATGAGCTGACATAAATCTGTTTACTTATTGTTTGTCTCCATCACTTCCCCAAACCATGATGCTAATAGATCAGACACTGTGTTTCATTCCTTGATGACCTCAGCACAGAGAATAGTGTTCTGGTACTTAGAAGGTGATAGATTTTTGCTGAGTTTTATTACAACTTTAAAAAATTGTGTGGCAGTAATATTAAAATTCAATTATATCTGATCACTTTTTTTTTTTGTCTGAGCTTGGATTGCTTTGTTAAGGTTTTTTTCTGAGATTCTGGTGCTGTTTTTATTTGTTTTTTATTGTTCTTTTGCTATTTTTACATGTGTGTATATGTGTGTCA
Source organism: Canis lupus dingo (assembly GCF_003254725.2). NCBI lineage: Eukaryota > Metazoa > Chordata > Mammalia > Carnivora > Canidae > Canis > Canis lupus. The sequence goes on from NC_064271.1 coordinate 24,153,257, forward strand.
TGACCATTTTAATTGAAACTAACCTCTGGAAGAAAATATCTGGATTGAGGGAAAATTTTAATCTAAAATGTAAGGTGGGGCACCTGGGTGGCTCAGTGCTTGAGCATCTGCCTTTGACTAAGGTCGTGATCCCAGGGTCCTGGGACTGAGTCCCACATCAGGCTTCCTGAAGGGAGCCTGCCTCTCCCTCTACCTATGTCTCTGCCTCTCTCTCTCTCTCTGTGTGTCTCTTATGAATAAATAAATAAAATCTTAAAAATAAAATAAAGCATAAAAGAAGTTGAAAGCAAATTGGATTTTTCTTGGTTTGTACTATCTATTTATCAAATTGTTTTCTCCAATTGTTACTCTTTTCTCAGTACCAAATCTTCTCCTTTTCATTCCCTGTATTGACCCACTAACTGACAACTAATTAAAGTTTGGGAAGGGAAGAAATTTTTACATTTCATCACTACTCCTAAAGGAGAGGGATGGAAAACATTAGACAAAAAAAAAAAAAAAAAATCCTTACATCACAAAAAATTAGGAAAATGCTGGAACCTGAAGTGCAATTAGGAAGGGATCTGTGAAGTCTGGCCTTAGATGCAATGGGAGGCTAGAGCCCGAGGTGTGCCTTCTTAGAACTCCCGTAGATTATTATTTCTCTAAACTTGGAAGACTTTCTCAAGGATCACTTAACAGAGATAGAGTCTATTTCAGGACAAGCAGCAAATATCCCTGCAGAGAACCAGTTTAACTTTGAAGAAAAGAAGAAAGGTGAAGATATTGAATGAGACAAGCCAACCTTATATTATTTCTGTCTTCACCTACCCTTGTGGCCAAAGCAAAGAAATCAGAAGGCAATGATCCATGGCAAGATGGACAGCCCTTGCCCCTGTAAACCCTTACATGACAAAATGGGGGTTGGGGAGGAGATATATCTGCCCAGGTAAAGGAAATTCCACACATAGTCAAAGTTTGAGAAAAAACATCATTGGCTAGAAGCTGCAAGCTACCCATTTCAAAACTCTCCACCAAAAAATAGCTATATCTAATTGCATTAGTTTTCCATTGCTGCCATAATAAGTGGTCATAAACTTAGCAGCCAAATTCAAATTTATTATCTCATTATTTCTATAGGGTAGGTGTCTGAATAGGCTTGGCTAGGTTCTCTGCATAGGGTCTCACAATGTTGAAATCAAAGTGTGGCACTCTTAATGTATGTAATTGGAAGAATCTACTTCCAACCCCGTTCGGGTTGTTGGTTGAATTTAGTTTCTTGTAGTTCTAGGACTGTGGCCCATTTCTTTGCTGGCTGTCAGCTAGGGGCTGGTCTTTGCTCCTCTATTCTTTCTCATGCTTTCCCTGTGCCCGGCTGCAACAATGGCAGATGGAGATCCTCTCACACTTGAATATTGCTGCATCTCTCTGCTTCCAGCTGAAAATTGTTCTCTGCTTTAAGGACTCATACACTAACATTAAATCTACCTGCAGAATCCATAACAACATCCCTATTTGAAAATTGCTAACCTCACATCTGCAAAATTCCTTTTGCTGTATGATGTATTATATTTACAGGTTCCAAGTATTTGGGAACAGCCATCTTTGAGGGACCATTCTGTTTACCACAATAAAAATTGTTAACATAACAATAATACTTCTATAAATAGAATGTAAAATCAAAGAAGAAAAGGAATACAAGCTTAAAAGAAGATAACCTGAAAAATCACACAGGGAAACTGGGCAAAGGTTCTGATAATGATAGTTCTTCAGTCTCAAAGAAATAGTAGACAAAAATGATCTCCCTTAAAAAAAGGAAAAGGCAGAGGGTACATAGATTGAAAAATTATGTCATAAAACAATAAGTTGAAAAGAGGCTTAACAGAGCTTACCAAAGGAAATAAAGAAAAATTAAATTATTACAAAGATAAGGGTTATATGTAAAGCAACAAACTGTACAGATATGACTGTAAACGTCACAGAAAACAAATGAAGCATCAGAAAGAGACCTGAGATAATTATTCAAAACAAAAGGAAACTAACAGAAAAAGTAATTAAAAAATTAAAATGTATACAAGAGAGATAGAAAAGTCAAATAGCTTGAGTAATTAGTTATTTGGGAGACTGAAGTTAGAAAGTAATTAAAAATATTTTAAAAATAAAATGGAAGAAAGGATCTTCAAAGGGACCATGACAAAACCAACTTCAGAAGAGACTGCACATGTTATAAACGTTGATGGAGTAAATGATCTGGGATGAAGGAAAAGGTGGAGGAAAGGCTACTAGGTTGTCCAATAGTGCTAATTTCCTCATCCTATCTTTCATAGCAGGTGGTCACATATCTTTAAAACATATTTCTTTAAAAACAATGATACTGAACTTAATAAACTTAATATTTTTCATCATCATGTAATCTTAAAGGAAATAAAGACGTTTGAAAATCACCTCTATAGTGGTTAACAGAGACAACAACTCATTTGAATTTCAGCAAAAACTTTAGCATCAGTTTAGTTTATTTTTCTTCAGTTAAGTTCATATATTTAAAATGTCATTTGTATAAACTGTATCTATTACTTATCCAACTGTTTAGCCATCTTCAATCATTTTCATCTTCTGTCTAAATATGGGCATTAAAGGCTGACTTGAAAACCTACTTACCCTAAATTAACCATGGTGAATCCTGGTTGATGAAATTTGGGTACACGTGTAATATTTGTAGTCTATCGGATTTGAATTAAATTATGAGCATACATACATCTCTTTAACAAATTAATTATAATTAAGATTTTATTCTTAAATTTGCATTCATCTTCTTATTTTATGCCTTAACCCTTGCAAAGGCAGACCCAACAACACTCCCGAGTGTCTTCCAAAATCTATATCCAGAAATCAATGGGGACTATGTTAGCATATATCTGAGACGGGAAGTTCTATTTCTACTTCTGGAATGGACCAGTTCCAGTACTTTCTCCTCAGTAGAATGACTCACAGGCTGAATCTCAGAGAGTTGCAGACAATGTGGTTATTAGCCAGAACAGACAGCTTTTCTAGACTTCTTTATCTGATGACACCAGTCATCAGAAGCACATATTACTTCTGTTATAGGATATATTTCTTCAGGTTCCCAGTAGTCCCTTGGTATCTGTGCCTGGTGAGACTGAGTTTTACTTCCTCTAATAGCTTCTCACTACGATATGTCTGTCCCCTGAGCCTTCTCTATATGCACAGAGGTTCACATGCCGCCGCCCTGTTATAAACTATACTGTTTACTGTATAACTCTGCCCTTTACTATACCCCAAAAGAGAGGCTCATATTGCATTTATGTAATAACATTTTAGATAATAGGATTTTGGAGGCTTGTGAGTAAAATTCTCAATAATTAAAATTACTTCCTAAATAGGTAATGATCCAGTGGGCATTATTTACAGAAACTGGTTTGTAAAGGATAATAGCCATAGGAAGCAGTGGCAGTCTAATTCATTTTTTTGTCAATCTAGTGGAAAAGTAAATTTTGTAATTCTCACCTTTATATTGTATGATGATCACATTTTGACTCTACAAGCAACTTTTTTGAAAGGCTAAAAATTAAATTATAGAGGTAACGGAAGTCACAATAACAGCATAATTACCATACTAATGAAATCAGTACCAATTATTAGTTTTAAACAATATCCCCCCCCCCTTTTTTTTTACAAGTCTCTAATGGATGGGGAACAGAGGCTAGCTGAGGACAAAGCACAAGCTCACACCCTGCAAACACCCCCACTCCTAGGTGGGATATGTGTGACATTGTTCAGGCACTCCTGGCTGCCTTAAAGCTAAGAAAAAGGAAGAACAAATAGTTAACTTATAGAGATTATAGTCCTATAGACATGAGTCTCTCTCAGTTTACAAAATGTCTTAGTGATTTACAAGAAAAAGCATTCTTGTCAGTAACCTAACTTCCAGAAGGAAAGGCCCAGTATCTTAATGTTAATTCTTTACTAGAGGGGAAAACAACCTTAATTTGATAATGACAAGGCTTCCAATATCTTGTAGGTCCTCTTTAGCATACAAAAATTCTTTTGAAAAAAAAATTCTTTTGAAAACCTCTTTTTTCCTTACCTCCTTCAACTCCCAGGAATATAATCAGCCACCCCTCACAAGCTGGGGGCCGCAGCTCTTCCTGCCCATGGATCCTATCCCGATGCTTTAATAAAACCATCATTTTGCACCAAAGATGTCTCAAGAATTCTTTCATGGTTGTAGGCTCTGGACCTCACCCCATCAAACCTCACCTATACTCTAAAACTACATCACAATCACCAAATCCCTTCTACCATCAAACTCATATATATTAATATCATTCCCAAAATGTCATTAACTTTAAAACTTATAAAATAATTATGTCTATCTCAAAATAATGTTTTGCAATGATTTTACATTTCATCTTCTTATAATGAACTCCAATTTAATTGGTTAAATAATTTAAAGTATAAGTAAAAAGGCCTCTAAGTACATTTCTTATAAAAGAAAAATGCTTCACAGCCAAGTGCCTGAGGATGTTTTGTCTATTCCCATTCACAGTGACATACAACAAAGAAACTGTGCTAAAGGAACAGGGTGCATCTGCAACACCAGTCATCAAAACAAAACATAAGTCAGGGACCTGAATTATTGTCAGACTTCTGCCACTTGTAAGTCACTTCACCTCTCCAAGCTGTACATTCTCCTCTATAAAATGTAAGGATGGAACCACGTGAGGTGAAGCCTGACATTTCTTCTAGCATTACAATTCCATGAGTTTTCATTTAATCATATCGTCAACAAAGGGGGAGTCCACTTATATCATGGAATAGCATCCTAAGTTATTGGTTAACGACAATGGGAAAGAATATGTGAGGGAGTCTCAAAGTCAGAAATCCAGCTTTTGTTTGTTTGTTTATCATAAAAATGGGACTCCCTGGGAAATTCACTTAATTTCTTTTCAGTTTCAATTTCCATATTTATAAATGGAACTTTTATACTAGAGGAGAACCAAATGTATCTGCTTGACTTTTATTTACCATTGTTTATCCTTGTGTCAACAACTGCCACCTTCAAGGATTCTATGGACTTCACATTTTACCTTTCCTCTCCAACACCCCAATTTCCTGTTCTTCCTGTGTGCCTTCATTGTCCCAGCAATGTCCTGGGAAGTACACAAAACCAGTGAGTAAGTATCAAATGAAGTCTGAGCTCTGCAAGAGTGGAGGAAATGTTATTTGCAGATAATAAAGCAAAACATCGATATTTTTTAATGCATAGCATTTAAGAGAACATTAAGAATTAAAGTAAAAAAGGTATCAAATAATTCAGTTATTGTTTTCTGCAGTTATAAGTTACTTGGTTTAAAGAATTCTTCCTGGATATTGTTTCAAAGGATCTAAAGTTTTCTCAATTTGGAAACCATAGGCATGTCTAACTATGCTTGCCATTTTCTACATAGGGCATTTATATATATATTTAATAAATACACATATGTATTTATATGCCACTTTCTACATAGGGCATATATATATATATATATATATATATATATATATGCATTTCTTAAATATCATTTTATTTCCCAATAAGCATTATTGAAACTGATGTCTAATCTTCTACTTCACATACTGATTTATGGAGTTTAATTGTTTTTTGTAAAAATATTATGGTTGATGTTTTTAAATCAAAACATTGAAATATGTTTTGTATGCAGTTTATTCAAAGGTTAAGACCAGAAAGGTGGCTCATTTTCTAACATTTGCATTTTTAATGTGCTTTTGGTACAATTACATTTATTTCATATGTCTTGAACTACTTACTGTGCAGTCTATCCAATCCAAATTGAAAGCTTTTATAAAACAATTGAAATCACAATATGTAGCTAAAAAAATTGGGCTACTTCAAATTTTATTAGCTCTTAAATTTGGAGGTGATCAGGGTGTGAGCTTGTGGCATAGAAGATAATTTAAAATTATTGAAACACTTCACATATTTTTAAAACCACTTCAGTTGGGGAAATGATGATGTTTGGAAAATGTCTATGAGGGTGTAAAATTATCAGAGAGCTTAAGTGCTTCAGTGTGAAAGTGATCAAGGTTCTTTGCTTGCACATCACAAAGCAATTGAAAATTACTGAAGTGCTTCAAGTGGTTCATGTTTCCAGAAGAGTTTGCAGTCTTTCCTCAGAGTGCTTTAAATTTTTGAATGTCTGAATAATTCCAATATGTTGCACGCGCACACACACACACACACACACACACACGGTCTTGATTATCAGTTTAGAAGTCAATGCAAATATTGAACTTCTAAGCTACATCTAGCAAATATGAAGAGATTGGAGATCGTTGATTTCAAGCGGCCAGAATAAATTCATGAAGCCAGGTCTATGTTTGAAAATTGCAGTGTAAAATTTGGCTGTTCTTCAGAAAAATGAAGCTGGAGTGGAGAGATTGGGGGGCAGGGAGGAAGAGATAATCATATTTTTGTTTTGCTTTGCCTCTAGGTAATACATCAATTTCAGTTTTTAAAAAAACTAGTCAGAATTCAGGTTTCTTATAGGCAATTGCAAAATTGGTATTAAAGAATATCAAAATACAAACAGTGACTTGATTTGGGATCCTAAAGTATAGAATCCACATCTGATTTTTAAAGTTAGTAATGAAAAGCAATGTAATTCTACAATTGTTAATGCAGAATTCTAGAATGATTCCAACATCATTTTTGGCTTCAGCTTCTACTGGATTAGTACATACTCAAGCTACTTGATTTTAGGTCATCTATCTCATGCTTTGAGCATATATAGTCTGATATATAGCCAATCAGCCAATTGATTGGATACCTGTAATATGCTAAGCACTCTACTGGGCACTGCAAATATTATAAAATACAGACAGAATGACTGCCCTCAAAAGCTTCAGAGTTAGAAAGACTTTAGAAATTTTACAAGGCTGCTTTCCTTTACAAATAAGAAAACTGAAACCCAGAGAAATAACGTTACTGGTTCATTGTCACAATCCTAGTGTAAGAAGCTGAACAAAAGCTGGCCTTTAGTGGTAATGACCTCTCCTCGGACTAACATCTTGGGAATTCCACTTCAATTTTGTTTTTTCTGACATTAGTAAATTTTTGAAGTCTGTGAGGAGATAAGGTCAAAAGATTGAAAATCGGCAGAATCAGAATACTGATAATTAACTAGAGATAATTTGACTTCAGTTTTCAGCCAAGAGCATTATGAGTAAGTAATATAAACAAAGTACATCATAGGTAATTTAGAGTCATTGCTCATACCTGAATGTCTGACTATGCACAGTCAGGTAATATGGATTAGAAATCTAATAAACTAACAATCTAAAAGTCAGGGGATGTATAAATGCATATTATCATCATAAGAGTAAAATTCTGAAAAAAAAACTTCCACAAAATTTATATTCAAAAACAATATTAAGAAAATTATAATAAATAAATAGGAAAAAGGTTTGTGATACACTCCTAAATAACTTTAGTTAGAATATCATATATTTTTCAGGATGCCTGGATGACACAGTTGCTTAAGCTTCCGACTCTTGGTTTTGGCTCAGGTCATGATCTCAGGGTTGTGAGACCTAGCCCTGCATCAGGCTTTGCGCTCAGCATGAAGTCAACTTGAGATTCTCTCTCTCTTTCTGCCCTCCTGTCTCTGAAATAAATAAATAAATAAATAAAATATTTAAGTAAAAAAGAATATTATATATTTCCAACCAATAGATGTTTGTTAGAATATAGAAATATATCATAGATGTAATCACATACTCATTTCAATGACTATGTATTTACAGTATTATTTTGTATATCTGCATCCAAAATTACACAAAGTAACATTAGATACTCTAATTTTTAATAAGATAATTCCATTTAAAATGACATTTTCATGTAAAATATCTTTTTTTATAAATTATTCTCATCTTTTAAGAATGAATTAAGAATGAATTAAAACAAATGCTGAAATATCATAAGTAGGAAAAACTTAAAAGAAATATAAAATGCAATGTTCAAAATAAAGTATTTGATTCAGACATAATACAGAATATAAAGACAAAAAATAAAAAGGGAAGTTTCAGAGAAAAGAGCTTTTCTCTCTATCAACTTAAATATTTGGATCCCAATTCTTGAGAGCCAACAATCATTTGGCTAAATATCTAAACTTAACAAACTTTCATGATAATGTAACTCCATAAAAACAATTGAAAAGTGAAAGTCCATGGTTTCTAATAATACAAAATCATTTGTATAATCATAATACTAAATATAATTTCATTTAATTACTGACTACCTTCATGTAATCATTGCATAATAATGATTTTCTGCAAAAAGTTTCTTGAAATATTTCATTCCATTTTGGAAGACTATTTTCTGGCATAATGGTTTTTCCAAGTTCAGTCTCACTAAATACTCTACAAATTATATTTCAGTATTACACAGTAATATGACATATGGATTCACATGAGAAAAAAGACATTCATTATTATTTTAGATAGATGGTATGGTAGAAAGGTATACCTAAACAAGGTAAGATAAAACAATAAGCCAAGAAATACTGTTAGGGCAAAATAAAAGCTAAACACCAAAGTACTTCAAATACATAGGAATATTCCCTGCACACAATATGCTGCTTCACAGATGTCCTCTTAATCCCTGTTGCTTCACATACATAAAGAAAGCAAAGAATTTTGGATTTATTCAAATCTAGCATGCAATTCAAATTTGTTCTTTATGAGATGCTCTCTCCTTATAAGATGCTCATCAAAAGCATTGAGGAGCATGACTTAGCCCAAAACTGCAAAGTTGAAACATTACTTCATGCTGAAGCCAACATACACATTAAACAAAAATGTGAAACTTGCCAATATTCCTAACAAGTATATGATAACTACAGACACAGGGTAAAACATTATTTGTAGAATATCACTTCAGTCATTAAAAATACACGCGTAGAAAAAGACTAAGAGAAATCTTATCTTTAAGCATAGATGGGATTTTTAGGTGGGTTTTTTTATTTTTTTCTATGTTGGAATGGTGCAAAAATGCTATCTTTAAATATGTTGGACAGGTAAAAAGCTCTATAGTAAGCTACAGAAATCTTGATTTAGGTTGGCACAGAGCCATTAATTAAAACCTTTTTTATATGAATGATCAATTGGCTTAAATCCTACGTGACAGTATTAGGACTCAGCTCACTACAGAAGCCCAAATAGAATCCCATGGGAAGTTTTGTGAACAAGTTTTCTGTAATCAAGATGTACCTACTTCACTTCACATGTGCACCAACTAATAAAATTTGGTAAATGTTAAGCTTAAAAGCAATTTTATTGGTTTATTTAGAAGGTAAGAAAAATACTTCATGCACTTGGCTCATTCCAAATAACAATCCAACAGATACCTTTGAGAACGGTTCATTTCCAGACAATGTTCCAGAGATGAAAAGAAGAAAATGTGGTCCTTTCTAGGAGTTTATGGTTTTAGAAAAGAGAAAGGTATAAATATCACAAATATATGTTCTCTGTGTGTGTGCAGTATATATTTAGAGATAGTTGATACATAGAAGCTTTATACATAAAAGTATATGCACTTAATAATATGTATGTCTTTGTGTACATGTGTATGTATATTCTATGCATATTTACTTTTTAGATAAGTAATAAATCCAATAAAAATATATTTGTATTTGTCAGGACTTATCAAGTAATTCAATACAGTACACTTTTAACATAGGTGCCTGAACTTTGTAAAATAGAGATGGAATTTGAATTTGAGTCTTCTCTATGCTTCTGGGGGAGGAGAATTTAGTGATGTTGTCTCCATATCCCTAACAGTGAAAGCATGATTGGATTTGAGCCTTGATGCTGACATTTATGTGTCTTTGACAGTAAACATTTTAGTTCACTTGGCTGAGGCTTTCTTTTCTCATCTGTATGCTAAAGACTTATTCCAAGGAATAAATGAGATAATTAAATAAGATTAAATAAATTAATCTATTGGCACAGTGTCTGACACATATTAACAGAGTAAGTGCTCAATGATAAACCTGTCTGTATATATATGAAAAAAAAAAATTCCAGGTGTGGAAAGTCAAGTAAAATGGCTTCTGGTCACACAGCTAAAAACTGATAGAGTCTGTGAATCCAAAGCCCATGTCATTTCCATGGCAACTTGGAACTTCTAAATGTTTAAGACTAGAGTCACCATTATCCTTCCTGGATTCCATGGGATATAAACAGTACTGTTTATGTCCTATGGGTCAGACAGTATTCTAAGTATTTTATATGGGATTTATTAATTCTCTGCAATCAATATTTGATCTTGAATTTGAAGTTATGTCATAAATTTTATCTTTTTTCTATTCTGGTTAAAATTTTTAATGATTCTGATATAAAAATAGTAGAGTCAGGAAATTTAGTTTTCTATGCAGACTCTAAAATGAAAATGTGTGGGAACTTTCTGACACTCATTCAAATGAAAATATGGATAATATCCTGCAAACAAAATAACAACTTACTAATATCTTGAAAACTATAGGGAACCCTGGGTGGCGCAGCGGTTTAGCGCCTGCCTTTGGCCTGGGGCGCGATCCTGGAGACCCGGGATCGAATCCCACGTCGGGCTCCTGGTGCATGGAGCCTGCTTCTCCCTCTGCCTGTGTCTCTGCCTCTCTCTCTCTCTCTCTGTGACTATCATAAATAAATAAAAATTAAAAAAAAAAAAAAGAAAACTATATTGTGCATTACACTGCCCATGGCTAAATCCCAGTCATCCCATCTGGCCAAAGGAAAGGAGATAGTATTACTTTAGTTTGCAGTAAATTGTCTGTCAGTTAGGAATGCTTGCAAGACAATCCTGCTCAATAACATCAATTGAGTACCTACTTTGGACAAAATGCTGTACTTTACTAGATAGCCATGATATTACCAGTGGATCCAAAGTGCTGGATTGTAATAACATGGTAGTTGGTATTTGTGTTGTTTGATATTGTTTTGGCAATTTAGTTAGTTTGCTGTTATTTTAAGTCTAATATTTTTAAATCAATTATATACCTGCAAAATTATCTGCATATTAAGTCAGAATAACTTTGATAAGCTATCCATACAAAGTGAAAAATACAATAGTCATATCTTTACCACTATAACCTGCCATCTATCTCCTGTTGGAAGCATGTCCTAAAGGCAGATTCAATCATGTCATTCCTCTGCTTCAAACCATTCAAGGATTCTTGATAATATTCCCCATTCTTTCTAAAAATAAGTGAACCAAGAGACATTATCTGTATCAGAATCCCCAAACATATAGGTTAAAAACTGCAATTCCTGCCTACTTACAGAAGTAAAATTCCCAAGGACGCAGTCTAGACTGCATTTTAAAAAAGCACTCCATTTGATTGTTTTACACAGGAAAATTTCTTTGTCCCTGGTTGCCCAGGACCATGCCCATAATACCTGGCATGATTTACAAAAATCTTGATAGTGAGGTCCTTATTTGACTTTTGTAGCCTCATTTCCCAATGCCTCCTTTACTGGTTATTAATCAATGGCCCCTTAGCTCCAAATCCACTTTTCTTTGACCTACTTCATGATACTGGCATTGGACCATGTAAACATTTCTCATTGGTCAACTGCTGTGTTGTGAGGCATAAGTACAGGGTGCTAAAGGGGCATTGCAAAGCCATTATCAGGGGTGAATCTCTTTATAGTTCCGAGAGCTATTTTTCCAAGTTACATCCAGACTTCTATGGCAAGGCTACCAGAAATATGGGCCATGGTGTTCCCCTTCCAATAGGGTTTGCCAAAACTCAGGAGGTGGCTTCCTTCCTTCCTGCTCTGTTTTGTGGCTCCTAGTGTCCTTCACTTCCTGATAGTGGGCAGCAGCCACACCTTCTCTTCAGCTATAAATCTCACCCTTAGGGAAAACATCTTCCAAATCTACTCTTTCTTTGGGTTCCTTCCTTAGTCTAAAAGGTGGTAGCTACTCTTTATATTTGCTATCCTTACATTCTTTGGAATTCTCTTTTGTCTGTTGAGTAAACTTCATATCTTTTTTCTAGATGCTTTTGGCCCTTTCTTGTTTTACAGTTTCCTCCAGAATCAGGTCAAAAGTCATCTCTTCAAGATTACCTTTCTTAGGATTGTCAGATAAAGAGGAGAACTTTCCACTCTGTGCTCTCACAGGGTCTCCACCACATCTCTTCCACAGCATTCTTCCCCCATAATCAGAATTGTTTATTTAACTTAGTCTTTGAGACCCAAACAACAGTATTCTATCATTTAGGTGTCCATATCGCAGAACACATCCTTAATAAAGTGTTTGCTCCTTAAGTAACTTCTCCTCTTCCTCTCCTCCTCCTCTTCCTTTCCTTCCTTCTTCTTTTTAATTTATATTTTATTTTTTAAGATTTTATTTATTGATTGATGAGAGACACACACACACAGAGGAGAGGGGGGCAGAGACACAGGCAGAGGGAGAAGCAGGCTCCCCATGAGGAGCCTGGTGGGACTCTCCCAGAACCCACGGATCATGCCCTGAGCTGAAGGCAGGTGTTCAACCACTGAGCCACCCAAGCATCCATAATTTATATTTAAAAGGGGAAAATTTTGAGGGTATATAATTTGGGGGAAGTGTTGAATAGACATCCTCAGGGCTGAATGAACTTTTTGTCTTGTCTAAATCCATACAGTAATGTGCTTTGTAGACAAGGAATCTAGGACACCATAGTGATTTCTGTAACATCGAATACTGGGCTGTTAGGAATTGGACCAATGCCAGGATACATTTCTCATCGACAATTAAACACCCATCAACTGTTAATGATGACTTCTAGTCACTTGTGACACAGACTAGACAGAAAGGCTATGATCTAGATGGGAAAGGTATTTGATCTCATTACTCATCCTTGGAAACATGCACTGCCTCAGAATGTTGAATAATTGGAGCCCTTGATGAAAAGAAACTACAAAATATAGGATTGTTTATGAGAAATGTACACATTTTGTTGTAAAGAATAAAAATGTGCCATGTGATTTATGTCTGTGTATTTTTGGTGAGATTAAACATTTTCTCAGATACTAAATTCTAGTTTTCAAAAGTAGCAAAACTGTTGCATGATGTACAGACAGAAAGTTGGCGTCAAAAGGAACACGTTTTTCACATAGTATTTGCTCCTCAGAAGTTGATTTTAAAATGTTAGTAATAAATGTATTTAATATTTAACTTTTATTTCATTTACAAAATGAGTATAATGGCAAGGATTGTTTTCAGGACACGACCATTCGGTAAGATGTCCTGCATATGGAATAAGTTCAAGTTTGGCTTCTCAAGCAAGTAAAATGTAGTTGATTTCAATATATTTTTGACACTCCTCCAACACAAACAGTATGTAGCTACCACATTATTTTTGACCCAGAATATAAGATTTATCAAAGAAATTCTGAATCTTTGGGTTTTCACTCTTCTTTCTTATTCAAGAACTTATTCAATTTCTCAACTATGAAAAGTAATCTGACAATCAATGGAACTGAGTTTTCCTAATATATCATAAACTACTGGCAATATCAGGGTGTCATGGTATGGGGATATACTCTGGATAGAATACCTTATTTAGCTTGTCTCTAGACTATGGATATTTAATATGGTAAAACAAAAAGTGGGCTTAAAGAGCCAAAAGGTAAGCATTTCTAAAAAGTTTCTCTTCTCATAGTATTTATCTTTTAACTTCTTAACATAATACTTATGTAAAATGCCATTATCTCACGGTACACAAAAAATATTTGTTGTGCAGCTCAGAAAAGTCATAATTATATACAGGAATAAGATCTTTTTTCCCTTTACATATACATCATTGAATCCTTGGGGATTAAGTTTCACTAGGCCAAAATGACTATTTTTTGTTTTCATTTATTTCATTTGGATTAAGTTATAAGTGCTTTTCTTGGCTATATATTGCATCTAAATTATTTACTTTGCAAATGAACAAGGGAAAATAATTCTGTGAAATCTATTTTAACTAGTACAAGGAAGAGAGATATGGAGTAGACATTGTTTAATGTTTAAACAAATTTGATAATATACTAGGCCTTTGTAAAGAATGTTCAAGAGTACTCCATATTATAAGAAACAAAAACTCTTTGATATACCTATTCAACAAATATTTATTTGGGGCCCATTAACCCCACAGATGACATATCCTTCATATTATTTAGTTAGTTTCTCAAAACTGAGGTCTATAAAATATTTTAGAAATTACAAAATACAATTCAGAGAGGCAAGACACCATTAATTCTAATTAGTAAGATGCTAAAATAACTTTTGGGGTCAGAAAAAAAGTACATGCAATATGCAATATTAAACAACAGTTGTCATTGAAGAAATTCTTTGCTTCCACTTTTTCTTATGCGTGAAACTGAGTTACTGTAATAGAATTTGCACTCCTTACCTCCTTGCAGCACAGCATGGTAGTTAAAATCTTGGAGTCAGACCTCCTGGGTTAAATTACTAGCTCTGGAACTTACAAATTGAGTAAACTTGGACACACTGTTTACACATTCTGCTCTTTAGTTTTATTATTTATTAAATGAAAAATAAGTATCACCTTTCTTCAAGTTTTGTTGTGTGAATTAGATAGTATCTTACAGATCTTCCTTGATTTAAAGGGGGATTATATACCAGTAAACCCATCATTAGTTGAAAATACTGTTAAGTCAAAAATGCTTTTAATACACCTAAGCCCCTGAACGTCAGAATTTAGCCTAGACTGCCTTTAATGTACTCAGACACTTACATTAGTTGAGTAAAATGTTGACTATCTGGTCTAATTTATTGAATGCTGTGCTGAAAGTGAAAAAAAAGAATTGTTGTTTGGGGGACAGGATGGTTACAAGTATGTTGGTTGCTTAACCTTGTGATTGCTGCCTGGTTGGCTGAGAGCTTCAGCTTGCTGCTGCCCAGCATCATGCAAAAGAGTATCTCACACATAGCACTAGCCCAGGAAAATAACCAAATTCAAAATTCAAAGTGTGGTTTCTGCTGAATTGTATTGCTATTGCTTTCACACCGTAAGTCATAAACCAAACCATTGTAAGTCAGAAACTATTTGTACTTGGCAGATATTTGTTATTGACTCGTAAGCTTCAACTACTTTTTTAAAAAATTGTTAAATATGATTAATAGCCTTTATCAGATAGCTTAATAATAATAAATCAAAAAATAGCTTAATAAATATATGTGCATATAATTGTCACAAGTTCCTTTATATGGTTTTTTACTAGCTTCTTTTTAGTCTTCAAAAGAGATTATACATTTTTTTCTAGTGAGTTTTGCTTAGCACTCTAAAGGTATTTTAGTTACTCAGCAATTTATTAGATAAGCTTAGTTGATAAGCAAATGAATGAATGCTAAAGACTCCTGATCATTTAATGCTGTATGCAAATCAATGTAATGATGGAAAATTCTCAAATTTTATTAAAAAGTATGCCCTATTTAGGTATTTGCAACATGACTATTGTTCATTCTAAGAGTAGATTATAAAAAAATGCACAATCATTTCTATTATGATCTACATGATAATTTGCAAGGCACTCAAGTGATACAATATTAGAACTGATTTTATTTTGCATTTTGAAGAGTTACAAGGGGCAAAGGTTGTAAACTTGCACAAATCAGAATTATATGATGATTTGACACATTTGCCTGACATGCCTCCATATACCAGAACTTACCTTTCAAAATGTAGAAGTAGGTGGTGAAAGGTTGTGAGAGATGTCAAATTACAGTGCCTAACAGCTCTCATCTCTAGACATGTCATGGTCAGCCATCATTAAAGTTCCTTGATCTTGCCCACAACAGTGTGGAAGTCTAAACATAGAGGTCTCACTGCCAATCATTATTTAAGGTTCATCGTTGCTTTTTGGAGCAGTCACCATAGCAATGGAAGTGAATTCGTTAAAAGTCTTATAGCTCCCTATGACACTTGAAAAAATTATGGGCTCTGGTCAGTAGGAAACCTAAGTTGTCCATTTTATTTCATCTGGTTCAAATGAAAACACAACCTATCTTATATAATTACCTTCCTCATTATAGAAGGTCATAAGATTCAGTTTTTGCCTATGAAAAGATATTTAAAAATATATTCCCAAAACAAACTTGAGTATGTCTTTATATTTCAGGAATGAATATATATGAATATATAGATAAACTCTACATGCAAGAATTTTTGTACATCAAAAAAATTCTCTGGAATCGTTTACCTACTAAAATGCCTGAAGGTCCCATCTCCCCAAAGTAGCATTAGTATAAAAGTTGTATGATTATGTTTGCTTTACATTGATCGACATCGTTATATATTTTCTCTCCATTAGTCTTTTAGTTTTTTTCTGTACTCTTTTCACCTTTTACTTTATCTATACATGGTCATAATATTTATGAAGTATTGATGTTTATTGTTTTTATTGAATACAATTTCTCCCTCGTTATTAACAAATGCAAGTGGGAATTCCTTGTCCGTGATAATATCAACTAAAATTTACAACCTAATGTAGAGTTAATAAAATATTTTAAGTTAATCATGATGATGATGACGATGATGACATTTTAAAAGTTTCTCTTTTAGTTAGAGCACTTGACTCTTATTTTTCTTTCTATTGATTAGTGATACCAGACAAGTCAAAGTAAGTGTTATCATACATAGCCGATCTCACACCCTCCTGATTTCCAATTGAGCATCATCCTGTCTGGTTAACATCTACCTAAGTATAGCAACTCCTCATTGTGAATATCTGTGTTCAGATACTTAATAGTACCTGTAACCCTTGCAACACCTTGTAAGTGAGGCATTTGTTATACAACATTGACAAGAGAGCAGCTGAGATTTGGAGAAGAAAGGTGACATGCCTATGGTCCCCCAATTAAGATGTAATGGATCCACAATATGAACTCTGTTTTCTCCTTCAACTATGTGACACAGCATTTATGAAAATTGAGTCCTGTTTGTAGAATCAAAGTGGATGTAGCTTCCTTACTAAATGCGCAAACTTGGACAAGTTGCTTAACTTTTCTGAATCTGAACTTTCTGATCTGTCTAAATATAACAATCCTGGCCTAATCCTCAGAAGTGATATATATATAGCTGCTGTCCAGCAGTTAACACTACTAGATGCAATTTTCTTTATTACCACTTTCCCCCCTTTTCTCCTTCCCTCATTTCTACTTTTTCCTCTCCTATCATCTTCCTTCTCTGGAATGTAGGAATAAAATAACTGTTCAAGTTCAATGTTTGGCTCTATTTTGTTACAAACAATATGATGTTGGTAGCATTACTCTGCCACCTGAACCAGTGTTCTTAGATCACAAACAAGGGACATCCAGGGGGAGTATGCTTCGTGGTCAGTATACCATAGGCACTCAATAAATATTGATTCCCTTCTTTCCCCTTTGCCTTTTAAAATATGAAGCTCTATGCAAATGTCAGGTCTTAATATTATTAGAAACCAGAGGGTGTCATCAAATTTACATTTAATTTGGTTTCCAGAGAGACCGGGAAAAGGGCATTTAACTTGTGTTCTAACATTTCAAGTGCTGTTTGCCAATGTGGTGCCATGGTTATTTGCTGATCATTTAGAAATGATCTCTTTTTTCTGGACAGGGAAAAAAAATTCTCCTTCCCCTCATAATTGACCCTTGCAGGTATCTATTAGACACCAATGTCTCATATACTATTTGAGCACTGGTCTTTTCCAAATACTCTTCCAGTGCTGAGATTTTATTCCTCTAAGATTGACATTTGCTCCTTTCTCTTGGTATTAATTTCTCTTGTCTTACCTAGGAAATCTTGAGATCTGGTTCTCCTTATTAAATTAGCTAAGTTAATATTTCCTTGCCTAGCCTGATCTCTATTCCAGTCCCCTTCCATCACTCCACAGTAGCCTCCAAATCAAAACTTTATTATTTTTTTCCTTGTCAACTCATTCAGCCTGACCATGTTTCCCTAGGCATCTTTCTTCTTTACTGGGCCTATCTTCCTCACTGACTATTTCCTCTTCTCCTTTGTATCTCTTATTTTCTATTTCCGGTGTCCTCTGCCTTTAGTTTCTCTGACATCCATTTTTCTCTTTTCTTTCTTGCCATTTCTTTCTGACTATGATCCAATATCCCTTCTTCCAAATAAAAAATAACTATTTTTCACATGATACAAAGAAGGTGGATTAAAGGTGATAGGTACTATATCTGTAAAGAACATAAATGTTTATTTAACAAAGTACATGGCAGAAGGATTCTAGGCTTGGCAGTGATTTGTGTGCGTAGTTAGAATTTTCTGCAGCGGGTGTGTTTGAAACGTTCCATTCCCAATGCTAACGAGTAGAAGTTTGAAGTGTGTCCAGTAAATGAAAGCATGTCTGAGGAGACCTTGGCAAAATCATAACCTTGCTAGGAGGTAGTGCAAAATTAATTCTGCATTTTTAGTGCTTTTCGGTGCCTCTCCTGTGATTCCATTGTTATGTCACTCCTGTCACTTGACGACTGTGGCTTACTGATGTTATCTCTCTGTGTTTCATTGTTAGTTGCACAGAATGTATTTAGGTGTTCATGCTGCTGTCTGTTTTCTGGTGTTCCAGCTGCCTTTTAAGTCTTTATTTTTCCTGCATGTTCAAGATGAATTTGTAATATTTTTCTAGAGGTGAGTTACAACTTGTGAGGTTCAAACACATGATGTTGACATCTCTCTTGGTTGAGTGTCAAATTTTTGAGGATTTTTCTCAGATATTCTTGAAAGCAAAATTTATGAATGTATAAATAGGTAACTGAACCAAGATACTGTTTCAATAAATTTTGTGCTAAATTATTACATAATACTTATTTCATTTTTCAATATATATATACTTATACTTCTTTGAAATAATTCTAATGCCTGCATTTATATGAAATTGTGATAAAATTTCACATGTATCATCTTTGAGAGTCACATAAACTCTGTGAAGTAGGTAGAGTAGATATCATCACTCTTATTTATAGGTGAGATAAGGGCTTCTAGAAGTTTTATGACAATCTCACAGTCCCGTGGCTAGAAAGGGATTGGGAATAGAATACTTTGGTGCACTATATTTATAATTCATTACTTTTTTCCAAAATTTAAAACCACTGATATAAATGTGTATAAAATATCTGTCTCAGTGACTTTGAATAAAAAATCATTCATATTTTCTGTCATTGTTATCATAATTGCTACGATTTGCCGGCCACTGTACTTCTATTATTTCTCATATCTATCACAGACTTGTGAGCCATATCTAATTAGTCCCAAATTATAAATGAGAAAGATGGTGTCAAAGAATTTTAACAACATGTCCAAAGTTACTATTTCAGGAACCAGTCTTGGATTTTAGATTATTGAAGATGTGTTGTTTCTTCTGCTGAATATAATTTCTAAATAAATTCTTTAGTACCACTTTGTTTTATAGTTAGGAAACATATTTTAAGACTGTTATTTAGGTAAAAGGAAAACCAGTGGAAAGAAAAGGAAAAAAAATGAATTGTAGTATAGCAGTATCAGAATTGAGGTAATGTCCTCTGTGAATCCTGTTGTCTAATACTGATTTATCAATCACTTAGATATATGTACAGTGGTCAGCCTCAGAGTCACCACTGAGGCCAGCTGCAGAGTGAGATACAAAATGATAAGACTCTGTAATACAAACACATGGGTGCACATGTTGGGTATACAGTGCAAAATCTAACCAATTTCAATGACATCCACTGTATTTGTTTCCTATTGCTGTGAAACAAATTACCACAAAATAGTATAAGACAAGATGAATTCATTCACTCACAATTCCTTTGCATCAGGAACCTGAACATGACTAATCTGGGTCCTCTGCCCTGGATCTCCACGGCAGCAATCTGTATCAATCAGGTTTGTTTGTTTGTTTGTTTGTTTTTCTGGACTTGAGGCTTTCTTACAAGCTCATGTGGTTGTTTCTCTCAGTGGCAGGACTGGGGTCTCTGTTTTCTTTTCTTGCTGATTGTCAGCAGAGGATCCCTCTCGGTCCCTCAAGGGTACTCACATTGCTTTGCCATGTGATCCTCTCTCAGACTTTCTCATAGCATGGCTGCTCACTTCTTCAAGCCCCATAGGAGAATTTCTCACTCCAGTCTGCTAAGACAGAATTGTATACAATGTAGCACAATCACAAAGTGGCTATCCCATCACCTTTGCCATATAACCAAACCTAATCAAGAGAGTACCTATCCAAATATTTTTGCCATATTCTCTTACCTACAGGCAAGTTACAAGTTACAATTCTGCTCGTAGTCAAGGAGAGGGGTTCATAAAAGGACATAACTCATAGGGTGTCATCTTAGAATTCGGTTTAACATACCAACTCACCGAGCAGAATTTTCTAAGAGGAGCAAACCAGTCCCACCTTCTCTTTCCACTTAAGCTGATGGGAAAATGACACTGATCACAGAGAATCTGACACCAGGGACCTGTTCATAAAAAGCACTGAGAAGAATCAAGGTTTTTCTCATTCATCTATGGCAAATAGGTAATGCATGTTCACTCACTATTCTCTGTTGAAAATTATATCTTGCCATTGTCTTTTGCTGTTTCTCCTCTACTTACAACCTGATACATTTCTGATGCAGTGAATACATTGAAAAAAGTAGTAATCAGAGCCAATTAAGTTGCATATATGTTTTTCAATAGGAGAATAAAAGTTCATCAACTGTAAAGAACTTAAAATATATCTACCATTTTTTTCAATTTGTATGCATACAATAAGAGCACAGGTGAGTTTTAAAATGTTCTCAAATATTACCTATGTGCTTCTTTTCCCCCTTGCAAAATATTTTTAGCTTTATTCAAGGCTATGATGGGATAACTTCTAGCAATAATATTACTGAAAAAACACAATTTCCTAACTGGTGGGTGTGTTCCATTGTAAGAGTTTCCACTCCATGAGAACTCAAGAGTAAGAGTCTAAGATTTACAAATAGCATATCTGTATCTCATGAGGGAAGCCTTATTTGCAACTCAGTACCCTCTACTGGCTGAAGATGATGATTTATCAAATGACAGTAAGATTTTACTATTGTAGCATTTAAATTAGGCATGTAATGGGGAGGATCTTTTCTGTTCTTATTCGTGCAAAGACATTTGTTTGAGTTGTATCTTTACTTCTCATGTCAAAGAAAACATTAGACATGATTAGCTGCAGGTATCTGTGCTCCATGATATCCAAGCAAAGTCCTTTTTATATTTCATCTTCTAATTGTATTTGCAACTTAATGTTTGAAGTGTCAGTCTTTGTAAAATTAGCTCATCTTGTTATGATTTAGAGCTTTGATGTGAGTGAAAGGCTTCAATTGCAATGCAGAGTCACATCTGAGAGTAAACTGCACAGACAAAGAGACTTACAAGGCTAGTA
The DNA here is from genome assembly GCF_003254725.2 of Canis lupus dingo. Taxonomy (NCBI): domain Eukaryota; kingdom Metazoa; phylum Chordata; class Mammalia; order Carnivora; family Canidae; genus Canis; species Canis lupus. The sequence goes on from NC_064271.1 coordinate 24,174,686, forward strand.
AATCAAATACTCGGAGCTGTCTATGTGGATTATGAGATAGTATTTGCATAACTTTGAAGTATTTATACTGATGAAATTACAATAATTAAAATCATCGCTGTGTCAATTGCTGGATGCCACAAGGCATAGCAATTACTAGCATGCAAATCAGACTTTGTGTAAGCATTTTAAAGAATAATTACCTTATTTGATTCAGATGTGCCTGAAAGGCATTAGGAATCATTTGAGCTATTTTGCCTTCAACAATTTTAAGGCTCGTAGATAATGTTGTTGTTATTATCAATTATTTACTTTTGTATATCACTTTTCCTTATTTTGGTTGAAACTAAATGCCACAGATAAAATAAAAACACACAACTTTGCTGTTACTAAGAACAATTTACAATATCAGTTAAATCTGCATCTTTCTTAAGCAAACATTTTTCTTTCTAATGGGTTCGACTCTGCTATGTCATCAGTTTCCTGTGCAATAGCTAATGTGCGCTCAGTGTGTACACTCACACAATTTGAGAGCAAGGTTGTGATTGCAGCAACATGCCAGAGTAAAAATCCACCCATAATAGTTGGCAAAATATCCTCTCAAATATATTTGTCACAGGATATGTATAGGTGGTCACTTAGCCAGCTGAGAATCTTAGTCTTCCAACTGCAGGTGTTTTACTTTAGAAATTTAACACCAAACTTGAAGTAACACATTGAAATCACAGTTGACATTATATTGCAATATGTGATAATTTGGAAATCATGAAGTACTTCCCCTAAGACTTTAAATACAGTGACGGTTAGTATAGGTTTATGCCATATGATCTTTCTTTATCGAAATACCAAGTCCTGATCCATTTTTGATCTATGGGGTAAGTAATTCAAATCTAAAAGTTTTTGAAACATGTATCATATAGAAAAATTGAGTTGTAAATCAGTGAATCAAGGCAATAATTTTTATGAGGATTATTGCCCAAACTGCTTTCTTTTTGGAGACTTACTGAATTTCCTCATGTCTCTTAGTAAATAGTATCACTAAATAGGTAGTATATAATTATTACCACTAAAAATTCAGGGAGTTTTTTTTATGATCAAAGCTTTGTTATTTTTAAAAGAAATTTATGTATTTATTCATGAGAGACAGAGAGAGAGAGAGAGAGGCAGAGACACAGGCAGAGGGAGAAGCAGGCTCCATGCAGGGAGCCTGACATGGGACTCAATCCTGGGTCTCCAGGGTCACACCCTGGGCTGAGGGTGGCACCAAACCGCTGAGCCATCCAGGCTGCCCTAAAGCTTTGCTATTTTAACATCTATTACTTTGGTTTGCTGTCTGAAAACTGAAAATATCCCAGATTTTGTTTTGATTTCTCTTTCTTGTTAAGTGACTGTGGGTTATCTATTTGATTTTTTTCCATGTATTTTAAACTGTATTTTTATCATTTTAAATGAAACTTTCAATAGACACGTTCCTTTCAATTCTTTTATATCTTATACTTAGAAAAAAAGAGCACTGATGACTCCTAATTATATTGGTTTATAGCAACATTTTATGCGACTTAGTTACAGGGCCTGTTATAGCCCATAGGAAAGTAAAAAATGTTCCTTTGTTCCCTGTGGCAAAATAAATTGATCATTAATATACACACTCTGGGCAGAAAGTTGGGCAACATGAATACTTTTAACATTACAATGTATTTGAATAATAGTGTCATTACTGTCAGTTCTCTCTTTAATAAAAGATATATGTGCCCAACCACAATGGATCATAGTTCTCTAGAACATATCGAGTCAAGATTTACAAAACAATCTAAATTATTTTAAACTAATTTTCCAAAGCTTCTGCAGAGATCCTGGTCCAAAAATAGCACTGACTAAATTATACCCCAATTTTGCCTTGATATACCAAGAAAAAGGAATGGCATTATAGACCACTTATATATAGGTTATTTTATTTCTTTTCTTACATAGTTTACATTCAAAACATGTGCTTATTACCATGTGCTTTAGGCTGACATGCTTATATTTATGCAATATTCTAAATGTTTACAGAATAGAATAATGCTATAAAGCTGAACATACAGTATAGACTTCATACGGTCCAAAGCAATGACTCAAAACAAGCTCAATCAGAGAATTCCTTGGAGAAGATTTTAAACACAGAGTTCCATTCTTTTCCCTAGAGTTACAGAATCAGAATCTCAAGGAGATCAGCCTTGGACTCTACATTAAGAAGAAGTTCTCCAGCGATGCTTATGCGTAGTCAGGTTTGGTCATCACTGTCAGGTTTCAGTGTTCATGGAGCAGACTTGGAGTGTATAGACATGTCCCAGAGTCCACAAATTGGGTGAGAGATGGGAGCTTAAAAGTTGGTCAACCATGTCTTATTTTCCTTTCTCTAAGTAAATGCATTTTGCCTGTTTTGGTTGTAGCTTCAGTACAAATTTCATTTTGCAAAGATTTATAGTCAAAACTAATTTAAAATATATTTATTCTTGACCTGGGGCTTTTTTTTTTTTTTTGGTTGATATTGTAGCTTTTGACAAATATTTATGTCCCTAATAAGATCTCTTTTCTCCCTAAATATATAGGAATGAATGGATATATTCTTTTTTAAAAATATTTTATTTATTTATTCATGAAAGACAGACAGAGAGAGAGAGAGAGAGAGAGAGAGAGGCAGAGACACAGGCAGAGGGAGAAGCAGGCTCCACGCAAGGAGCCTGATGTGGGACTTGATCCCGGGTCTCCAGGATCACACCCTGGGCTGAAGGCAGCGCCAAAAGGCTGAGCCACTGGGGCTGCCCGAGTAGATATATTCTTAACATGAAAATAATCAACTATCAGAAAACAAAATTTGGCATCATGTATAATAGTGAAATAGCAGAATTTCCAAGAAAATCAGAAATCAGAAAAATGAATTTACTATCTATGATATTTTTAAATATTGTTTCAGAGGACTACTTAATGTAGTGGACCTAAGAATGAATTATAAGTTTTATATGCTAGAAAGGAGAACTGAAAAAGTAGCATCATTTCATAAATCCAAGAGAATGAGCTAAAAAAACATTAGAAATCACTAGATAATAGACAACATAGTTAAAATTTCAAATATCAAATGCAAAACATTTCCACATATAAATTATTATTTTTTAAATAATGCTCCTTTGCCCAGGATGGAACCGAACATGAGGCTTGAACTTAAGACCCTAAGATCAAGACCTGAGCTGAGATCAAGAGTTGGACACATAATCGACCTAGCTACCCAGGTGCCCCAACATTTCCATATGTAAATTCTAACTCATGAAGATAAATTATTGGAGAAAACAGACAATTGTAAAAAAGCAATAAATGTTCTAAAATACTTAAAATTACTTAGTTTTAAATACTTAACATTTAAAATACTTAATTTTATTTAAACATTATTTAAATATAATTGAATTAAATTACATATAATAATTAAATTATATATATGATTAAATTTAATTAAATTTAAAAACTTTTTTTAAAAACTTAAAATGTTGAGGGAATATATGAAGCAAACAACTTCTATTGAGGGGTCAGCATAGGGAGACATAGAGTTTGAAAAAGGTATGTCTTGCTTTTGGAAGAAATACAAAAGCATAAAAAAAGAAAAATATATAAAGGTGTCATGTAGCTTGAATCAATCTATCTTCAATGTAAAATGAAAAACAAACATATTTTGCTAATGGCATCAGGCAAAGATTATGAAGTTTATGTTATATGTTTTATGTTACAAGGTATGTTGAAGAATAATATAAGAATAAGAAAATTATAGAAAAGGGAAAAATAATCACAAGATTGCAAATGCTAGAAGGCCAGGCCTAAGAAATAGAGAGATATATATCATGAAATTTTATTCACAAAATTCATGTAATATTGGCACTGTTCATAGAAGAGAGTCTAGAAACTAAACAATGTATGTATTAGAATTATTGGAATATAGTACAAACAACATTTTACATTGATAGAGGAAAGACGGTATTAAAAATGTATAGGGAGGCTGCCTGGGGCTCAGTTGGTTAAGTGTCTGACTCTTAATTTCCTCTCAGGTCATGATCTCAGGGTCCTTAGATAGAACCCTGCATCACGCTCTGCGCTGGGTATAGAGCCTTCTTAAGATTCTCTCTCTCCCTCTCCTTCTGCCTCCCGTCCCCTCACTCATGCACACATGCTCTCTCTTTCTCTTTGACAAGAAAAAGTATTGAGGGAGTTCTGCTTCTGAGTAACACACTGTCAAAGGCACCAGAAAAACCCTCCGGCCTGAAACAATTAAAAAACAAATAAAATATATAAAAACAATGTTTTGTAGACCTTGAACACTGGACAACATAGTACAGTGACCACTGACACAGGATACTGTCCTAGTTTACTCCCTGCAGAGGAATGGAATTCCAAAACATTGTGTCCTACCAAGATGGAATTGAACCATCTCTTTAAGTTATGGAGATACAGCTGGCAGAACAGTCATGGATAAGCAGAAAGGAAAGAATTGCACAGAAAAAGAACTCCAGAGATCTGCAATGAGATCTTCGTCAAGTCTTCATTTGAGTACTGATTTGTGCATACATGCCAGAAAACTATCCAAGTCTGGGAAACAAACAAAGAAGCAAGAGCAACAGAGAAAATAATCCCTGTGATTTATAAATGTCAGAGGATTTGTACTGCCACCAACCAGACTGGAAAATCTTGCAATTCATGGGACATCAGCTAGGATGCTTAAATAGATATTTCCTCAGTAGTGGAGCATAATTAGTCTTCGACCAAAGACTAATCTGGTCTTCATATCAAAGCTTAAAAGCAAAGCCCAAATGGATCAAGCTATTTCTGAGTAATCTAACTGCTCATAATACATACAATGCTAAGAATATTTATAGAAATACAAAAATATCCAGCACTCAGAGATACAAGATTAAAAATGCCTGACATTTTACCAGAGATTGTTAAAGATGTAAAGAAACGCAGAAATACAATCCACAATAAAGAAAAAATTCAATCCGTATCTACACAGTGAAAAATGATAAAGATTATATAATAAGTAGAAAAGGATAAAACAATTATAACTATGTTTCATATGCTCAAGAAAGTAGAGAAGAAATTGAGTGCTATTTCAAGACACAGACAATACAAAAAACATACACTATGGATTGAAACAAAAGAATTAAGAGCACTAGAATGGTAAATATAGTAGACTTCTTTTTGTCATTTTTAATCTTCTTCTAAGTTAGTTGGCCATTTTAAACCAAAATAATAATTATGAAGTTTGAGATTTTCAACATATTGAGAATTAAAATGTATGTTAGCAATAGTGCCAAGGCCAAGAAGAGGATAATGGAAGATCACTCTCATAAGACTCTTCTCATATACTTTCCACAGAAACAAAGAGATGGCTCTTCTTCCTACTCTGAGTTACACTTTTCATTTAAGCTTATAGGCATGACTGTTTGTTTTCCCAGTTTCCTGAAATTCCTTTTTAAATTCTTCCTGAAGTCTCTCTTTTTAAAAATATTTATTTATTTATTTATTTATTTGAGAATGAGAGAGAGAAAGAGAGAGAGAGGACAAGCAGGGGCAGAGGAAGAGGGAGGAGCAGACTCTCTGCCGACCAGGTAGCCAGACTCTGGGCTCAATCCCTGGACTCTGAGATCATGACCTGAACCAAAGGCAGACGCTTAACCAATTGAGCCAACCAGGCACCCCTCTGCCTGAAGTCTCTCTCTTGGTAAGACTTAGACATTAGTTTCCCCAGCACAGACTAAGAGAATGTGTATTGTCATTGTGGGTTGATCTCACACGCCATTTTCTCCCTTGGGTTACCCATGCCCGCTTGTTCCACCTTCATTCATCCAAAACTCCTCATGCTAATCATCCCTGAAAAATGAATCCCACCACCAGTTCACCAGACACACCTGGATGAATACCAGCTAAGTCTATGATGGGTTTCCAGGTACAAAAAAACTAACAGTGGAGCTGAGCCAGCTAGGGCAGTGATTTTATTTACAGAATAGACAGATTTTAACTCAGTACCAAATTGTGAAGTCTATATACATACTTTCCATTTATCCTTTTAGAAAGAAGTTTTGGAAAACTTTCAGGCAGTGAAAATTAATCTGGGGTCCACTATCACTTTTCTTGCTCCGGTTACCATAAGCTTAGAAAAACAAAATATTCTTTCAATTGCCTAGAAGATTGAAATAGAATTACTTATCTGAAATAACTAATGTAAATTTGTAAATTTTATAAGCATTGTGTAGGTCAGCTTTTCCTCTATGTATTTCTCAATCTATGCTCTGGTTTTCCATTTCACAGAGACATATCCTGACACATCTTTAAGCAAAGAGAGTATGAAAGACCTGTGAACAATCTGAGATCAATCCCTGCTTCCCGTAGGTTCTTTAACACTACAACTTAGGGCTTTCCTTTCATGCATGGATAAAGGGAAAGGGAGAGAATATCATTATGACTCAGTGGAGGAAAAGAAAAAAAAAAGGACTCAGTGGAGAGTCTCCCTTGATACAAATTAATTCTTGAAATATAACATTTTAAAGAAGATATCTACTCTAATTTTTAAACAAATCAAATAGTAAAATGAATGTGTTAAGAGAGGACTATTTAGAAGAACAAAATAGAACATAAAAAAAGAGAATACAATTAAATAAAATAAGTAACAAAACCAGTATATAGTAGCCTTAACAATACAATAGTTAATCATTTGTGGGAAAAGACAATAAGTATTTAGAGAACATAGAAAATTATAAAGAAGAAAATTAATGGGAAGAAAATAATATCAACAGAGGATAATCATAGAAACCTAACCTAGAAGTAATGATTCTTCTCAAAGAAGGAAATAGAACAAATACAATAAAAGAAAGAATAAAGAGTGTATTAGTTTTTTGAAGTATTGAGACAATTTATTCAAAGGCTTGCTATGATCCAGGAAAAATTATTGAAAGTAAATACATTCTTAGATATTTTCAAAAAAATTGCTTGGATTCCAAAAATAAAGAAAACAATATAACTTTCATAAATATCCACATAGAAATGAATAACTTTTAAAGGCAACATGTCAAAGACATAAATTAAAAAAGAAAGCATGAAAACAATTTCAAGAGTCAAATTTTCATTAAAAGGGCAAAATAGCAATATTAATTGTCTCATGCTTTTTGTAAAAAAGTTGAAACAAGTCAACTTATTAGATAAGTTAGATAAACAAGTCAATTATTAGATAATATAGAAATAATAGAGAATTTAAAGTATAAGGTATTAAACAGAATAAAGAGAATCTTTTTACCTTACTAAAATATTCAATCATAGTGAGAAAAGGAGTGCTCTATATTATTCATCATAAGTCACCTGGTATAACAAACCATTTTAGTTTTTTAATACAATAAATCTCTTTAATGTGGCACTTCAGTGCAGAAACTGGGAGTTTTTTATTCTGGAAAATAGTCTGTTACAATTTAGCTGCTCTGTTATCTTCTGGAGCCTTGCCATTGTCCACTGAAATTTTAGAATATGGATAATGGACAAATGAAGAGAAAGTGTAAGGAATTATGAGAACAAGAATAATCCTAAATTGGCAGAGATCATTTCTCTACATATCCTATTGGCCAGAGCCTTATTATATGGCCTCACCAAAAGCAAGAAAGAATGGGAAATATACTAAGTACTATCATAGGAAGAAAAGGAGAAAACTGATATTAGTAGTATTAGTACTAGGTTTCTTTATTATAAGTACTAAACACTTATGTGTCAAAACTAACAATAAAAACTAAATATTAAAAAAAAACTAAACATGAAACTCAAGGAAAAATTGACAGGAAACTGGATGGATTATAACATTTGAATATATAGTTAGCTACAAAAGAAGTGAAAAATAAAGGTTATGATCAATTAAATTAAAATTCTAGATTTGCAAGCTATAGACTGGACTGTCTTCTGAAGTGTATAGAGAACACTTATAAAAATAATAAGATATTTTTCAATGAGGAAAACTTCAATAGAAGATGAAAACTTCCATCTTCAATGGAAGATGCTAATGCTAAGTTGGTTATAAATTGACTTTATATACATTTTCTTCTTTTTTTTAAGATTTTTAATTTACTTATTCATGAGAGACATACACACACAGAGAGAGAGAGAGGCACAGAGACAGGCAGAGGGAGAAGCAGGCTCCACGCAGGGAGCCCGATGTGGGACTCGATCCTGGGTCTCCAGGATCATGCCCTGGGCCAAAGGCAGGCACTAAACCACTGAGCCACCGGAGCTGCCCTAAATTTTCATTATATAAATTGTTCAATTCATGACAGTGCCTCATGATTATATTCATGGACCACTCAGACATAGATATCAGAATATTAATGTGATATGAAAAAAAAGATTGAGAAATTACAACCAATTTAATGATTTATGTCATTTAAATCATATCAGAAATCAATGAAAAATGGAGTATTATTAAATGAACACATTATGATGGCCTATTAGTAATTTAAGGAAATCGAAATTTCATCGATTACAATTAAATAAGTTGTTTGATTAACTCAATATAAAAGATCAAATTTTTGAATAAAAATAGAGTATTTAAAATCCGGGTAGGGAGAAATATATTTCAAGTTTTTGTAAAAGAAAAAATATCAAGAGGAACATGTAATTTGTATATAATTATTAATTTATTAGTGAAAATGTAATTCTTTGGCAATGTGAGCCAGTAAATGTGTGCACAGAAAATAATGCCACAATTATATATAGTTAAGACAAATAAACATATCAGGATTAAAGAATGTGGATGGATAAATCATAAAGAAATACTTTAAAATGAAAAATGCTTACTTGAACCAATACTTTAAAATATCAAATGCATTTTTATTCTAACTAAATTGTAATCTCTCAGGAAGTTTTATGCAGGCACTAGTATGATAAAAGTGGAATCTAAACCCTTTATAAGAAATTCTATGAATTAGTCCATATCTTGTTTTCAAACCTACAAAAATATTCAAACATTTTCCCATAATTTTTTTTCTTTTTTTGCTGTATCCTGCCATAACTTCATAAAAATAATTTGTTTATTAAAGCATTATGTATAAATATATGTTTATATTTGAGAAAAGCAAGTTTTCTAAATGCCTCATAAAATGAAATTTAATCCATTTTACCATAAATGTTGTACTATGAGAGTATTGGTGGAATATGTTTGGGATGAAATAACATGGAAAGTGCCCCAGATGTAATAATAATGTTCAATGAGTGAACACTATTTAAAAAATCATTTACATTTTGAGAGTATGATTGCATTTAAATACAGATATAAAGCATTTTTATTTTTTTTCATAAAGTATTTTTTAAACATGAAAAGAAAAAAGTTAATCTTACATAAAAATGAACTAGAGAAATAGACAATTCACAGATAAAGAAATGTGAATAGTTCTTAAACATGAAAAATGGTAAACTCCACATATATCATAAAAAAAGAAATTAAAATGACACTGAGATACCATTTCTTATTTACTAAATTGAAAAAAATCTAGAATTTTAATGTAATTTGTTGGTGAAGCTTTGGGGACATATATTATGAAGAAATATATACATATGGAAATTTGGAATATCTACAATAACTACATGTATATTTGCCCTAGCAATTGTACTTTTAGGAATCTATTTTTTTTTAATGGTGATAAAAATACAAAAGATGTATGTGTAAGCTTTTTCATCATAGCATTCTTTTAAAAGCAAAAGACAACTCAAATTCCACCTGTAAGAAATAAGTTTGTTATGGCACTGGTTGGATAAACTATGCTATATACACAAATGGCAGTATACATATGTAAAAAGCAATGAGGAATATTTCTAATATACAACTATGGCTTTAGCTCCATAATATATTTATAAGTAAAAGAAGCAAGGTAGAGTTAAATTTGTATACTTAAAAACCCATTATCAAAAAAAGAGTTATGACTATAGATATGTATTTGCTCGCTCAAACATTGGTTGAGTTAGGAATGAAAAACCATAAAACATAAGTAAATAGAGATTTTTCTAAGGGGGTAGAGAGACAATACAATGGGGAAAACAGACATAAAAGATAAATTTTTTTAAATCTATAATTTTCATAAAGTTAACTTTGGACTCTTGTAAATACTTTACATTAACTTAAGACAAAAAGGGAGATGCCTGGATGGGTGTATTGGTGGAGCATGTGACTCTTGATCTCGGGGTCAATGTGAGTTCAAGCCTCACATTGAGTGTGGAGCTTACTTAAAAAAAGGACAAATAAAATAAAAAGATCTATAAAAATGAAAAGCAAAATGAAATAAGTGAAATTCATTGTGTATTTAGTTGATAGAAAAAATGCTTAGAGAAGAGCTATTTTGAATGACTTTATGATACAACTATCTGACTATATATTCTAAGGGATAAACTATATCCTAAAACAAAAATATTTGTTAAAGGAATAAATAAATAAGAAAATTAACCCTTCCTTTTAAATTATCATATTGTATATTATACAGATATTGTTATTTTAAATTTGTTTCCTTCTTATTTTTGCAAAGGAAGAATTATGTTGAAATTGAGAATATATATTTTGTATATGAAAGAAAAAAGGTACAAGTCTAACATTGACGTGCGTAAGTTGAACCCAAGGGTTTTGAATTTTAATTGGTAGTAATAGTATGAATTTATGATGCACTTATCTTAAAAATGTATATTTCCCAACTCTATCCTTTGTAATAATTACTATTTCCCACTAAGGGAAAATAAGTCTCTGGAGAAATGGCTGATTTCTGGCTTTGGCACAGGGATTGTATGAGATGTTAAAGCTGAGATCAAAGGAACTATCAAAGACTGAAAGAGTCATGTCAAAAGAACTCGGAAGCTAACTAGGATAGGTTCCCACTAGTCAGAGCTGGGGCAATCGGAGCTTCAACAAACAAAACTGTAATGGATTGAAGTCAAACAGGTTTAAATATATTAGTCTACAATAATACTAAAATAAATTTTGAAAGAGCATAATCAGTGGTCACTATTGTTAGAGGACCAATCTCTTGTTTTGAAAAGTGATAAATAGAGGAAATAAAGAAAATATTTTTCCCATTCCTATAAGAACTATGTACTCTGGGTAACCAAATAGGTGACAAAGGGAAGTTATACTTTTTTATATGTTCCAGATAACAAGTGGTGAAAGAATTAGAATTCACCATTTTGCAACCCTAATGGATTAATGTGTTCACACGATGATCATCAATGAGAGGAAACAGCCAGAGAGGAATTGTTACTTATTACATGTGTCAGCATATGTTGTCTAGTTGTCTCTCTTTTGATGATTCTAAAACCCACTGATGTTTTCTTTTGATTCTTTTCTGCTTGCTTCTCCTACTCTCTCTATTTTATAATGAAGTATTCCAGACCTCTGTCTTTGGATTCCCTGCATAGACTTATTCCAGCTCATGGCTTTCGATACCATTTACACTATGATGATTTCCAAATTTATATCTGTAACCCAGGTATCTCCAACTAGTATAGTCCCCTATTTATTCAATGCCTATGCCTGAAGGTTTTACTTTCAAATGTCACATATTTGCAATTCTTATAGGTTAATTTTGGCCCCTCTCCTATATATATATATATATATATATATATAGTCAAGTCCTCATGCCTCACAATAGTACCTTACTTGGAAATAAAATTGATGCGGATGTAATTTGTCAGGTTAGGATGAGTTTATACTGGAGTAGTATGGATTTTTAACTCAACTTGATTGGCTTCCTCATAAGAAGATGGCCATGTGAAGTCACAGAGATACAGGGGGATTGCCGTGTGACCAAGAGGTAGAGATTGCCACCAACCAAGTAACGCCCACAACTAGAAACTAGAAGAAGCAAAGAAGGATCCCATAGAAGCATTGGAGTGTCCCCGTTGATGCATTGATTTCAGATTTCTAGCCTCCACTGCCATGGGAGATTCTATTTCTGTTGTTCTAAGTCACCAAATTTGTGCAACTTTGTCACAGTAGTCCTAGGAAAACAACACAACACATTTCTGATTTTCACCAATAGGTAAACTAATAAATATTATACCACCTTGCCCAAACCTGGTCCTCCCTCAATCTTCTTCAACTTAGTAACTCTTTCTCCATCTTTCTAGGTGTTTGGGACCAAAGCCTAGAACTCATCTTTGACTCCTCTATCTCACATTCTCCAAATCTGAACCAACAACAAATATTGTAACCTTTACAATATTTTCAGAATCTGACCACTTTATACCACTTCTTTTCCTCTCACTCAGTTCTAAGTCACTGCCATCACTTACCTGGATTATTGAAACACTTTCCTAAACGGTCTACTCTCATCTTTCACTCTCTGCTGTGGATTCTAAATGTGTCAGCCTGAATGACAGTTTTAGAACAAAGTCAGAGCATGTCTCTGTCATTACTCAAGATCTTCCAGTGGCTTTCCACATTAGACTGAATTAAAGCTGAAGTCCTTAACGTAGTCAAGCTGAGTCTTTATGATAGACTTTTGTTTTCTTCCCCACTTCCCATGACTTCCCAAATCTCTTTGACCTCACTTCCTACCAGCTTTGCCCCAATTCCAAATATATGTCACAAAGCCTATTTTCTTCCTCTTATCTATGTCTAAAATGTTCTTCCTACAATATTCATAATTCACTTAATCGCCCTCTTTTTAAATATGATCTTATCACTGAGATCTTTCCTCACCTCCTTATTTACTAATGTAACAACCTCAGTGTTTATCCTCCTTTATGCTTACTTACCTCTAACTGGTGTACTATAAAATTTGTTTGCTTATTATTTGTCTTTTGCCACTAAAATGTACACTCCATTAAAACATATTTTTTGTCCTTTATTCACTGCTGTCTCTAAGATCTTAAAAAAGAGGTCTAGAACATAATAGGTATTTCAAAGACACTGGGTATAAATTAATGATCACTGGGGAGGAATACCAGTAGTCAATTTGAGCAAACAAACTATTTTAAAAGACTAAATAGATTTAATATATTCATGTGACAAAAGTATTTTAACTATAGATGACATAAATCCTCATTAAAATATGTCTATCAAGACCAGTTTTTAGAATTAAGCAGTGTGATTTACACTTTTAAAGGTATACAACTGCATTTTTTTAGTAATGTGAAAATGACTAGAAGAAACCTCATTCCAAACCATGTTGGGAAGGCATGAGTGGGGAGCTGTCATGCACTACCACTCATTGGTAGCTTGCAAAGTTCAACAAGAAGTAAGATTACCCCTTAGCCTCCAACAGTAAGCTGTCCTTGCCTAAGGTCAGTGAGAAGCTGCCACTACTTCGCATTCATTTTTCTACAATGACTTTTGTTCAAAACAACTCTTCTCAACTTCCTCTTTTCTTCTTTAAAAAGATTTGTTCTCTGAAATTGCCTATTGTTTTGCCATAGTTTGCTTGTCCACAATTGCAATTTTTCTGTTCTTCCTGAATACACTCATTTGCTTCGCAATAACCTTTATTGTTTAATTTTTAAAGTCAACAATAATGAGATTCCACTATTTCCCTATATCTTATGTTTCTTTCGAATTGTGCAATTTACTAATGATGCTAGAGCATTTGTCAAAGAATGCTCTCTAATGTAATTAAATTCTTTTGCCTGAAATAATCCATTAGAAGTATATGTGACTATTATCAATGATAATACTTTTACTTTTACTCATGCATTTTCTTTGTATAAATTGTATTGCAAAATTGAAACATAAGCAACAATGAATCATCAACTCACAAATAATCAGTCTCTTAATTTAAAATTGGATATTTCTGTTCAGTTAGCTTACGTTCCTTGACCATGGAAGTATATTAAATAGTAATATCTGATTACCAACAACTTTGCATTCTTATGAAATGTTGAGTATTCATGCAGAGTAAATGTCTATTGTATTTTATTGCCAAAATAACATGTTTCAAATAGTAAAACAGCAGGGGAATACTGACTGAGCTATTAATAAAACACACCAGCTTTTAGCTGGCAAAGCAGCCTTCTTTCCATCAAACATGTCTCAGCCTTTAATAAAGAAACTCAAATGGTGTAGGTGAAAAATTACTTTTCTCACCCGGTCATCTGTCTGTCATGTATTATTCAGGTCACCAATGTTTGTCCTGAACTGTATCATTCTGTAGTTGTGTCAGGTATGAGATATGTTCAGTGTAATTCCATCAGACTTCGTGAAGTTGATTAGAACAGATCACCTTTCGGCATGGGCACAAGTTATCTCAGCAGATTGAGTGAAAAAGACTTATTTATCTTTGCCTTATAATAAAGAAAGAGATGAGCAAATTTATCCATTAACTTGAAAAGAGTCACATATTTGGTGTGAAAACAAACTATAGTCAGTAATTCTATTGAAAATACCATAGTGCATGGATGTTTCTTCAGGGGAGAAAAGCTTATGCGGGAGTCAACATTTAATAGCATGAAATATTTAGCCAAAGCACATGCATTTTATTATAGTCCTTAAAATGGTAAACATTTGTCCCACAACAACATGATAGAATGTAATAAAATATGCCAAATCTTTGATGGTTTCAACTGGCTTTTTCCCAGCATTCTTTTTGCATAATAATTTGGGCTTTGATTTTATGGAAAATGATCTTCAAAGTTTATCTAATCATTCGTTATACTAGTATATCATAATGATATCATAGACTATTTTATTAAAGGCATCCTAAAATATTTAGTAACTCAAAATAGGTTTGCATTACTAAAAAGATATGTGAGTTAAGTGTAAAGAAACCTAAGATTATTTCTGACATGACCCACAGTCCTCAGGTTCCTCATCTGGCCCATAAATGATTTGCACTCATGAATCCTCAAGGGGGAAGGAGCCAAGTGATGCATATTGACATGCAGTATGACTAAGTCTGAATCTAAATTTGAACTCTACTACTTACTAGATTCATGGTTTTAGTTATACTTCCAAAAATGAAAATAAAAGACTATAAGAAGAGCACATCTAGCACCCAGTAATGTGTATACATTTAGAGATATGTGTACACACATACGCATACACACTCATATATACATAATATTTAAGCATTGCCTCATCTTCAAAATGATTTAAGATACACAAAGTAGAAATCAATTTATTCCAATTATTCCAATTATTGATTTTAAGAACTCTGGAAATAATTTTTGGAAATATAGAACATTGTCACTAAAGGTAAACTAGCAGGTTCAGTAATTTTGTTAAAAATAAAATTGAATCACTATATATAAAAAGCAAAATAGATATTGTGAAATCTCCTGGGGAATTATTTGATTATCCTTTTTCATATACTTTATCTATAGTAGCCAGTAAACACCCTAGAAAACAAAGTTAATTTCTCCTAAGTTGTTTTTCATCCCCTGCTCTCTAGGATGTGTTTTGCAATAGAAAACTTAAAGAAACTGCCTTAACTCTTCTACATCACTGTTATATATTTTACTGTAACTTGTGTAAAAATAATGCTTACCTCTTTCCTATTCTGTAAATCAATAAATTCCCTTTTGCTGGATGCAATAACTTGAAACAACAAGTGTTTATTTATTTAGCTTCCAGGACATGGCCAATTTTCCTGGGCTGTGGAGCATATTTAACAGGTATAGGCTTTGTTCTCATGGAGCAAAATATCTCTTTGGGTACATGAACAGGAAATCTCACAGGAACAGAGCATGCTGAGGACCATCCAGAACAAGTCTAAGCCAAGTGCTGCTCCCTCAAAGAGCAACTTTAAGCTACTAGAGAAATTTTGAAGCAGGGAAGAGGATTTGTTTTGTGTGAAATATTTAGATTTAAGGAGATGAACTAAAACGACAAACTACATTTATAATCATCTTACTTTACATTTTAAGATCTTACTTTAAAAAAAAAAAGATTTTATTTATTTATTCCTGAGAGACACAGAAAGAGGCAGAAATATAGGCAGAGGAAGAAGCAGGCTCCCCATAGAGAGCCCCATGGGGGACTCAATCCAGGGCACTCGATCCCAGGACTCCCAGATCATGACTCGAACTGAAGGCAGATGCTCAACCCCTGAGCCACCCAGGTGTCCCAGATCTTATATGTTTTTACATTTGAGATCACTTGTGTGGAAGCTGCTTTTAGACAACAGGCTGGGGCAATGGAATGTAGAAAGGGCCACAGCGACCCCCCAGTGAACACAGGCCTATCAGGGAATGCACCTCACAATATCCATAGGCCCCTAACTAACCAATGAGCTACTTAAAATTAGCAGTAACACAAAAGGGAAAGTTCCATACATCACCATACCTCCTCGCCTTCTCTCTTTAAAAACAGCTCTCACCCACTGCCTCCTGGCAGAGCCTCTCCTCTGCCCTCCTGACCACTTGCTCCCTTGCCATGTATTAGTAAAGGTCTCTCTCCTTTGTTCTGCCTTGGGTGAATCCTTTCACCATCCGTGCCACCAGCATTCACTTGATCAGAGCCCCACATTTGGGGGCCCCCATCCAATCGAGAGAGATACCACATTATCTAGACTTCTAAATTCTCTGTGCTAGTCTATGCAACACTGTCTTTTTTCATGGTGATCTAAACAGGCAGCCCAACCACACCTCCGTTGTAAATGTCTGGAAACACCTTTAAGGCTGGCTACAGACATAGGCCCTGATTGGTTTATCCTTAAAGCAGTGAAAGTAATCACTTTGAAGGGTAGACACACGAGTTAAGTCTCTCCAATCAAAGTGTAACTCAGTACTTTTGCTCCGTGCTTGAGAGAAAATAAATCATCTGTCTCCTCGTGGATTTCACCAAAGAAACAGAGGCTTTTAGCCTTTCTGATGGCAGTCATCCTTCAGCCATGAAAGTTATCAGCTCGAAGATAAAAAAGACATGGGGAGGAAGAGGCAAGAGAATGCCAGAGAAATTATCCCAAACTTGCATTACTTTTGGACTTTTCACAAGAATCAACGTATCACTTTTATTTGTCAATCCAGCCTAGATTAAAGGTGCTGTTATGTATTGCCTTCAGTACTTTTTGAATATATTAGCATATAATTTTTAAAAAACAGAATTCTAAATATCATTATTTGTTCTTAAAAATCATTCGAATTATTATAGACATTAAAGTTTATTTAAGTCTGGAAATTAAACTACTAAGAACATTTGATATAATACATATCAATCAAGAACACTAAAACTTCCCAAAATACCATAATTAGATAGGGGTGCTATCTGAAAGCAATTACATATAACAGAATCTATTTCACTGTGAGTTATAAAAAAATAAACTATCTAAAATATAAAAGAAACTCAGGTTATCAGTGTCTGATGGTGGTGGGAAGTACATGTTCTGGACTCCGTTTAAAGGCAATTCAATCACTTGCTAGCAGTGTGATATTGGGCAAGTCATTTTACCTACTCGGGTGTCAGTTTCCTCATCTATAAAATGTAAATAATAATAGCATTTATTTTAATAGAACTATTGTTGCTATTTTTGAAAATTAAATCAATATAATTAACATAGTATACTCTCCATCAGTATTATAACAATTAAAAAAACATAACATTCATGAAAAATTTTAAAAGCATGATTAACAAATTTCTCTGAATTGTAAAATGCCACATCAATCATAAATGCAGGACATTTTGACCAATTAAAAAACCATAAAATCTCTGAAAGTTTGAAAAATAAACAACATATTTCTTTTTTTTTAAGATTTTATTTACTTATTTGAGAGAGAGAGCATGAGAAGAGGGCCAGAGCAAGGAGAAGCAGACTCCCTTCTTCTACAAAGGTAGAAATATGTGAACTCGTTATTTAATACAGTGGTGAAACTACGATGTAAGGAAAGAAAGCACTTTCTGATAAACAGTGCTGAGACAACTGACTATCCATTCTTCTAGAAATAGGCTTTTACCTCATACCGTATACAAAAATCAGCTTCCCTTGGTTTGTAGTTCTACATGTAAAAGGCAAAACAATAAAACTCCTAGAAGACAATGTAAAAGATTATGCTCACAGCCTTTGGGTGAAAACTATATTTTTTAAATAGGATAAAATTATGAAATCCGAAAATAAAAGATTTTAAATTGAATAGACATTAAAGCTTCTCTTCATCAAGAGGCACCATTAGGAATTGAAAAGGCATTCCACAGTGACAGAAAAAAAACCCAAAACCTGTAACACCCAAAGCTTATATATCTAGAACATATAAAGAAGGATAAGGCAATAATAAAGAGACAGAGCTCATTGGAAAAGCTGGACAAGAGTGTTGATTTATTTTGCTAAAGAGAGTGTCCACATGGACAGTATGCACACAGCTCACCCTCAGTAGTACTTAAGAAATATACAAATTTAAATCACATTGAGGAGGTGTCAGGGTAGCTCAGTCAGTTAAGCATCTACCTTTGGCTCGGATCATGATCTCAGGGGTCCTTTTAGTTCAGGGGTCCTGGGCCAGCCCCATGTCATCAGGCTCCCCATGTCAGCAGGGAGCCTGCTTCTTCCTTTACCCCTGCTCATGCTCTCTCTCTCTCTCTCACTCAAATAAATAAATAAATAAAATCTTTAAAAAATAAAGTCATAATGAGAAATTAATGAAAAAAAATTTTTTTGAAATCAATGAAAATCTAGCAGAATAGCCAAAATTAAAAGGCCAACAATACTAAGTGTTGACTAGATGTAGAATAATGGAAACTCTGCTTTAGGACAAAGTATCTGTGACTTTGGGAAATTGTTGGGCATTATCTACCAAAGCTCTTGAGGAGCTCATTTTCTTGTGATCTGGTTCTAGTTGATCCTGTGTCTCCCAGAGAAGCAGAAAAATCAGTGTCTTTCCTAAGTGTATATATATAAAAATTCATGTTGCCAGTGGAACATAAACAAGCACAGAAGACCATTCTATGCTCATGTTTGGAATAAAACAGAGAAAAGATCATACAGTAACCACAAAAAATACAGTTTTAGTACACCTCCTTCAACCTAACGTGAATGATTGCTCATCCTTTACCTATGAAAGCTTGCTTTCATCCATACATGTCCTAGATAAAAATTAAAATAAGCACCCACCAAAACTGTCCTTGCTTTTTGACAGTATCCACTCCAGAACTGGCCCTGGCTTCTTTAAATTTGCCTTAGAATCAACCAGTACTGTCCCAAACCCTTTACGAAGCTTCACCCACATCCCTTTGCTGAGATGTCCCACCTTCCTTTGGAGTGCTTTCTCCCTTGCTAAAGGTAAATAAATTACCTTTTAAACCTTTTAAACTACAGGTGTATTCCTGGTAGTCTTTGGGCAGTGGGCTTTAATAAGCCATAGCACTGATTCATTCAGTTATTCCTTCAATTGTATTTTTTTAATATTAAAATTTTAGTTCAGCTATATTTTTCCAATATTTTGTGAAAAAATCAAATCCATATAAAAGTTGCAAGCACAACTGAATGAAAACTGAATATCCACCAACTGAATTCACCAATTCTGAACATTTGCGGTTCAACTAGGAAATTGTTTAAAATAAATAAAACAAAATGAGAAAGTGTGTCAGTTTTAAAGGCAAAAATGAAAGAGAAACTTGTGCTGCTGGCATCCAAGCTTCCAAACATTTGTAACACATACCAAAAGACTACATTTTCATTATGTTTGACTCAGAATTTCTACTTCCTAGATTTTATCCTGAGGAAATAATTGTCAGTTTTCAGAATCTCTAAATCTTACTGATTTTATCTATGTATGTATATGTGTGTGTGTGTGTGTGCGCGCGCGTGCGCGCTTATTTTTGGATTCTGCATTTGGCAAAATGGGGGAGAGAAAAGAATGAAAGTAAAACCTGATTTTTTTTGGAACTTTTTAAAAAGGTTTTTTTGGGTGGAATTTTCCCAAAATTGTACATTTGAAAATCCCATTTCTACTATATTAACAGCAAACTGTTCTTAAAGATTTGTCTTTTTAGCTTATATCATCAGGGAAAGCAATACAGACAACTCTGATTTTTGTTTGTTGTTTCAATGAAGCAAATTCATTCTATAGTTTATCCCATTTAGTTTCTTGACCATCTTACATAGGTAAAACGATTGACCAGCTTTCTTTCCCCCCTTTTGTTTATAAAAAGAAGACCATAAAAAACAATAACAAAAAAGTTAACTGAAACATGTTTATTTTGTAATTTTTAAGACATGACTTTCTAATGTCTTGCTCGGTTGATAGACGCTGCAAGATGCACTCATCTTTCTTTGTGTGTGTGCTAAATAGTACCCCTATGACCTACATGTGATAATAGCTGCAAAAAATCCACATAAAAACTAAACAGAACACTGGATGAATACATTTCATACATGTGGATTTTATTTACTGCTCCCTAATAGGCAAGGTTGTTCAAGCGCAGAAAAGCCAGTTTCATACTTCTTTACAGGAAATGAGAAAGACTGATCTTCTTCAGTGTACTTCTAAATTCAGAATCATTTTGGGTTAACAGGGTTGCCATTTCCAGGCCAACTGTCAATCTGGGGCATCCGAAACTTCAGGCACCTAGGGTCAATGTCAGCTTGTTAAGCTATCCCTAGTCTATGAGGGTAGTTGCTTCAGTTACTGAGCCTTCAAACCTTTACAGTATTCCACTTTCATTTAAAAAAAAGTTTCTGTACATTTCTTCTTAATATCAGTGCCCTAACAGCATGCATTGCTATAACTATGATTAGACATAGTAACCTTGTCTTTCCTGATGCCAACTAATTGACCCCAAAAGAGCAAAGGGAGATCTGAAAAATAATCCCCTTCAAGTTCTCACTCCTATGGTTGCCTTAAGTTCTTTTCTAAGCTGAAAGTCACAATGAAAGGTCAAAACTAGATGTAAAGTATATTAATGAAATATAGCCCGTGTTCAACTAAAACTATATTACTTGAAGTAAAAAGAGATGCTAAAACCCTGTCCTATCTAAATAGGGGCTGGATTGAATGTGGAGCCTTGAGAAGAAATAGGAATCTGAAATATTTCGAGACACTTTTGATGAAGTTGGTTAAATATCAAGCATATGTTCTAAAATGCACATAATGAATCTCTCTCTTCAAATGCATAAGATAATTATATTTTTTCATGTTTAGCATTACTACAAGCTGGCACATACGAGGTTAAGAATCATGTTTATTTAAGGGTGCCTGAGTGGCTCAGTCCGTTAAGCATCTGACTTTTGGTTTTAGGTGGTAATCTTACGGTCACAGGATTGAATGTTCAGCATAGGTTTTCTTTCCTTCTGCCCCTCCCGCTTGTTCCTCCTCCCACCCCCATCTGAAATACATAAAAAATATTTTTAAAAATATTTTTAAAATATTAAAAAATATTTAAAAAGCTATTAATTAAATTTTGACAATGGATAACTGTACTTAATGTATATCTGTGGTTTCAAGTATGCAGCCAGAAACATCTTTCTCTTAAAAACTTGTTTCTTGATATTGTTTTCTGGACCTAATGTGCTTACCTGCAAGACTTTTTATTCCTTACTACACCATGAACACATGAGTAAATTGAAGAATGACACTGAAGAGCCATGACAAGCCTCTGAACCAGTCTCTGCTGACATGAATGATGAGGGCCATTATGGGGAGCTAGGAGGTGAGAGTGAGAAACCTTAAGGGTTTGATATTTAGTGAAATGTTTAGAAGTTTGGATGTCAGTCTTTCTTTATTAGAGCTTTTAAACTTTGTCAAACATATCTAGGACTAAGATTTCTGATAAAAATGATCTACAATATTATTGTGGTGTTTATCTTTGCCCTTTTAAAGTGGATCAAAAAATGAGTTATTTTTCATAAAAATGATTTTAGGTAAATTTACTATTCAAAGACTAGACAAACCAAAACTCAAGGATATAGCTTTAATTTTTGATAGTTCATTCTTTTGCAGGTAGTTAAAAAACATTTATGTCAGTATAATCAACTATATATATATATATACACACACACACACATTATATTAGAAATATAAGCAAAAATCAACCCATACAAAAAGCCGTGAACTACATAAGTGGTATTCATAATTAAAATCAAATTGCATATTCATCAAATTAAAAACATTAACCAGAGCAGACCAAAATTATGCAATCTTAGCTTATGAATACTACTTCTAGTAATGTTAAAAATTGTTTCTAGTATTGTCAAAATTAATTATGACTCTTGAATCATTTAAGTGCGTGTCACAGAGTAGTCTATATATTTTATATGATTATTTCCACCATTTTTCTGACAAAGAAGCTGCTTTGGTGTTCTTTCTGTGATATTTTCCCCTAAGAATTACATGTTTAGAGATTATCTTATATATATATTGCTATTCTTAAAAAAATTGTGAGCAATTAACTAGAGCTTTTTCTTGAAACAGAATGAGGGCCATGACTAGAATATGATAGGTGAGTGCGGGCGAGTAGGGGTGGAATACAGAAATATGTCCACTTGCAGGACTAAAGGAACATTTGTATGTAAAGATCTAAGAGTGGAGGTATAGACAAGAATGACTGAATTACCTGGTTTAGATAACCAATGGCCGATGAAGCAATTTATGTGGAAAGAAATTCAGGAGGATGGGCAAGTCTCAGGGATGTGAATTTGAAAGATTGAGAAATTACCAAAGTAGAGATGTACAAAACTTGAATGGACACTGGAAAGTAAGACCTAAAGAAGATAAGGGGTAAAGCCATAGATTTAGGACTCTAAAATCAAAAACAGTAATGGAGTGTTTAGAAATAACCAACATAGGTCCTGTGGAAACTATGGAAATACCAAAAAAAAAAAAAAAAAAAAAAGCCAAGAAAAAAAATCAATGAAGTGGGAAGAGAATTATTTTGAGAGCAAAACTCTGATTCCAGTGGAAGGTGCAGATGAATGAGGGAGTGAAGAAACCTAAGTTGTCTAAAATATGATGAGAACAAGAATAGTCTGGATGTGTGTTCCACCAAGGGGATCCTCCTGGAAGACAGGAACAGGGCTTATCTGTTGCATCCTGGGGATCTGTCATTTTAGAGGCATTTCTAAAATATGAACAGAAGGATGGATTGTTGAAGCAAATATCAAGATTCTGATTATTTAACAATGTCATATATCATACAGAAGCAAAATACCTCCATACCTTAAAAGAGGTCATTAACAGAGAAGACTTTGAGACAAGAGAAGACTTTGAGACAAGAGCTGCCCTTGACTGGTGGGAACAGATGGCAGCTTGCAGAATCCTCTTAGTTATTAAAATCTCTAGACAGTATTTGTAAATTGAAAAAATTCTGAGCTATTTTTCTTTACCATTAACAAAAATACATATAACAGATCTTTAGTGCACACAATCTACTGCTACTGTTTAAGGTAATTAAAATAGTGATTTCTATTGTGCCTTCAGGTGTAGGAGGGCAATTTATCGATAGGGTAAGAAAGACACAGTGAGTCTCTAGGTATTTCCCCCCTGATTATTTTTTCCCCCTGCCAGGCTTAGAGTTGAAGCAGGGCCTCCATCCCAGCTCATCTTCAGACCAAGCTTTCCATGGGAGTGAAGATAAATCCACTCCCAACTGAATGTAATTATCTGCATTGCCTGTGTGTACATCAGACTGTGTGAGATAATTGAGGCATCGTAGGGAAAGGAATGGGTTTAGAAACAAAGAATTTGGGTCCTAGCCCAGGAAACTTTGGGCAGGAAATGTCATCCATTTTATTTTCATGGTTTTTAATCTACATAATGAGAGGATTGGGTTAGGCTACTCTAAATTTCCTATAAACTTATATTCTAGGATTCTACAAGAAATAGCAAATTACCTTTTTACTATTGATCATGTAACTATATTCATTATGTAGTCCTGGGATCTTGGATATAAAAACATCTGGGGCCTGTGATATGCACAGGGAATATTTATTTTTCTAAGTTGATAAAAGTTTGGTAACAATGTTTTGAATCTTTTGAGAAGTTAAAGCCATTCTAAAGTTTCAATATGTTTTCATGATATTTTAAGAAGAAGATATATGCATATTTGTCTCAAAATATTTATAGATATTCCTGAATGGATCATCAACCATCACATACACACTTCTCTATTTCTTCATCTGTCAGATTATGGAGGGGGGAGAGGAAAGAAATGTGCAGAAGCACCCAGGGGGATAAGTGACTTCAATTGTCTCCATTCTATTTAATGACTTTTGCTTCTATTATTTCAACCATTATTTTCCTCTACAGTTTTCATTAAATTCTCCTTAAAACTTTTAGCTATTTTGACCTTTTAGACGATGTGGGTGCAATTACCCAAACAGTGCCCTGATAACCTAAAGCATAAAGCTACCTCACTGACTCCGTTGCTGAAAATAATGCATATCAGCATTGAAAGAATAAAAAGTTCCTTAAATGGGAAAGAAACATTGCCTTTGTGCCAATTGTCTTGGTCTTTTAAAGATTAACATTTAAGGGAAGGAAATGTTTTAAGTGAGAACACTGAACAGGTTTTATTGTAATTAGTTTCTGTATTCAGATTAATTCATGGGTTCATTGTCAACTACAGAAATGCCCAGACTAGATAAGGTAATCCATCCCTCAGGGGAAAAAATTAATTCAAAGTGTCATGGATATGAACACAGAAAGCACATGGAGAAAAATATTCAGTGTGATGGGGGAAGGGTGAGGAGGAGAGAAAGGTTTATCTAGTCTCTTTTATTTTGATCCTGGAATGCCTTTGTATTATTTACCTACATGTTTGAGAGACTATTGTTTTTGTTTTTTATTTTAAAATCTTTGCTCTTCAGCCATTTTGATTAGTGTAAGTCACTTGTGAAAATAAGTTTGTGTGATGGAGGGGAAGGAAGTTTATTTTTCTCTTTTATTTCATTCTTGGAATAAGTTGATATTTTTATCTATGTATTTGGGAGTCTTTTTTTTTTTCCTTTTTAATCATCTATTCTTTATCCGTTTTGATCCAATGTAAAATACATGGTGGAAAGAAGAAAAGAGTTGAGAGAAGGAAAGTATCTATACTGTTTTAACCCTGGCATATCCTTATATTTTTTACCTATATCTCTGTGAGGCTATTATTTTTTAATCACTCCACCTCCCTTTTATTTAGCCATTTGATCAAATGAAAAACATTGCTTCTTTGATTTGTGCTTCTGTTGAACTAGAAATAATTAAAAAGCAATTCCATTCCTTGGAGAAATAGAGTCTGCTTTTACAGTACATCCTGTGGCCTAAAACAAGCGAAATAATGTGCTATGAACAGAGACAATTTGAGTGGTGCTTAGAAAGATGTTCATCTTCACAATCTATTATTTCTTTTCAAGCAACTATCTTTTCACCGCACACATCCTGACAGCCTAATGAGTATGATTTTTTTTTTACCCTGTTTTCTTCTTTCTGCTTAGTCTAAAGAACCAATGACTCCTGTGCCAAGACCGCTATCTGATTGAGAAGTCACTGCCCTCACTCTTATTTGGATGAGAGTTTGAAAAAATTGAGCTTGTTTGTTTTACTACTTCTGCATCTTCCACTTGTGTTGACTTTGAGATTTGCAGCATTTGTTCTCAGCATGGGTTCAGAATCTTTAGCAGAGCAGTTCAGAGTTGTCTGGTACCATACAGAAATCACTAGTTCTTTTGAACAAAGCATACGAGTCTCTAAGGGTACAAATTGAGCTCACATTTCTTGACAGTAACCTTTAACTGTCTTAAGTACCAATAGGCACACTGGAAATATTACTTAGAACTGAACAAAATAACCAGAAATATTAGACATTTTTTCTTGGTTTATAATACTTTTAAAAATCATTATTCCCTGTGTGTATTTGTAAGCAGTATATATTCCCTTCAGAGATTTGTGTGTACATGTATTTTGAAAAGGCCCAAATATGCTTTTCTAAGTCTTGCTTAGAGTCAACCTTGCATATTTGGAATTCAATCATCTTGGTTGCTGCAGGTTTCCAAATTCAGATTTACTTAATTGGAAATTAATTGGAATGATGGCCTCAGGAATGGACTCTTTTCTCCAAACTAAATGAAAACATGGCTTTGTGTTTGCATTTTACTTAAACTTAGTTTTATATATGTGTCTATACATGCAGCTCCTTGTCATCATTCCATTTGTTTGGTTGGAGCTCTTTTCTCTTACCATAAACTTACCATAAACAATATATACACATGCTCTAAGATGCACAGCACCAATTGCCAGGTGGCTTTTAGATTTGCTCTTTTGATAAGATTATGATGATAGAATAAGAAAATTTTGCATGAGGAAACAATTCAGAAAATTTTTCAAAAAAACCCTTATTTTAAAATGATATAGGAGGGATCCCTGGGTGGCTCAGCGGTTTGGCGCCTGCCTTTGGCCCAGGGTGCGATTCTGGAGTCCCGGGATCGAGTCCCACGTCGGGCTCCTGGCATGGAGCCTGCTTCTCCCTCTGCCTGTGTCTCTGCCTGTGTCTCTGCCTCTCTCTCTCTCTCTCTCTCTCTATCATAAATAAATAAATAAATCTTTAAAAAAAAAATAAAATAAAATGATATAGGAGCTAATTCGTTAGCTTTAAAAGTAAGGCTCCTTTAGACCAAATCTTTTGTCACTGAAGTGTTTTGATATACCTTGATGTTTAAAAGAAAAATATTGGTTAAAACAACTTTCATCTCTTAGGATCTATTTTTTAAATCTTTCTATCCTTTGTAGCTATGAACTGCATATACCAGGCTTCGAGAAATTAATATGTTAAACTGAACCAACTTGATGGAAGCAACTATCTATAGGATTTGTTTCAAAAGAAAGGCATTGTTAAGAATAGCAAATATATAAGCCTACTTAGGCATGTTGTAAAGCAGTTTGATAAGTAACTCAGAGCAAGTTTTGTGAATGCAAATGTAGTGCTCAAGTCACATCCTGCTTTAAAATGTTGTGACAAATTAAGATGAATTAAAAAGAAAAAAAGTAAGACTACTTCTCACTTAATCTTGCACCTGCATGTACACAAATATGTTTGAATAAATCTCAAAATAAATTTTCTAAAATACTGTTCATCCCTCCAGTATGTTGACGCTGCTAAACAATAATCTTCATAAAAATTTGGTTGATGATTCTATAATCAGGTTACACCTCCTGATCATATTCCCCAATAAATAATACTTCTAGAGCTCTGCACAGTCTATGAAACCACATTTTGAGTTTAAAAATGGGTATCGAAAAGCCTTAATTCCAATCTTGGCGAAAGTATTGTTGACTTCCCTTGTAACCTCGTTTTACTTAATTTACTTAGAATTAACTTAATTACTTTGGTTTGCCTATGGAAATAAAAGCACTTGCATACTTCATGGGGGTGCCATGTAATTAATGTATTGAAATGTGGATTAAATAATACTGGAGTGGTTCCAGTAACTGAAGTATTTATATAATGGTTACTTTGCCCTATATGTATGCACAAATACAATCTCAGGGGATGCATCAGTACTCATTAGCGGCTGTTTAAAAGCTCTCTTTGGTACCCACAGAGAGCTCAAGAGAGGAACTGAGTATGCTGGGTTGACATCCGCACACATGTGCGCTGATTGTGAACTGCTGAACTCTTAGTAGCTGGTAAAATTCAGAGGTGTGTCAACTACATATTGTAGATGACTTCAGTGGATTATATAGTCAAACAACACACAGTCTTGAGTGGGCTTTCTACCATATAAAAATGCACACTGAAAGAAAAATGGTTTGTTTTGTAATGTTATTCTAATTAGATAAGTAATAATGACAGCAATCCAAAGACAATAATGTGACACTTTACTAGGCTCAAAGTCTGTTTAACACATTTATAACAGAGGAATTGCTAGATGAAGATTGTATCAGTCATGGAGAACAAAAGCCTCCACTTTGAGAAAGAAACCTCAGGAATGCTTTTAAGGTACCCTTTGCTCTTTGGAAAAGAAAGAGAGAGATTAACACATTTCCTGCTAAATGCAACTGCTTTCATTTAAAAATAATTAGAAGGGAAAGCAAGAAACAATCATTGCAGTGTTATTTGACACAATTGAATAATTGTTTGCACTAGCAGAAAAATCCTTGGCAGTGTAGAAAAATCAGTGGCTTTGTAGCGAGATACTTAAATTTGAGATTCAGCTCAGAGTTTTCTCCCTCTGTGACTAATAGACAAGTAATTTAACTTGCCTGTACTATTGTTTCCTTTTACATAAAATCGAGGTGATACCATAAACACAGGGCTATTCTAAGAGTTAGTATAATATTTGAAAAAAATTCCTTATAAGCTATAATACAAATTTAACACATGCTCATTTTGTTATTACAAACTCAAGCCACAGTGGAATCCTCCACATTGACAGCTTGCATTTGTCTGGTAGAAATTCCATTTATTACTTAGAAATATGCTTCAGAATATTATTTTCTTATGTTTGGAATCATACGATATTACAGATAAAAGCAACAACTCTGATCATTGGTTCCCTTAATTTTATAAATGAGGCTGAGTTGCTTTAGGTCACTTAGGTATTTGATAACCAAGCAAGACTGGAATGAACAGCTCCTAACTTCCTGTCCAATATTAATTTTCTGCAGCAGACATTTAAGAAGTGGTGGCTATTTAGTCAATTCTCTGAAGGTGCTTTGTCTTCAGACTTTGAGAAGTCTTATTTGCAAAAATAACAACTAAAAATATAAAATATGATTTTAAAATACCAACATTTAGGGACACCTGCGTGGCTCAGCGATTAAGTGTCTGTCTTTGGCCCAGGGCGTGATCCTGGAGTCCTGGGATTGAATCCCACATTGGGCTTCCTGCATGGAGCCTGCTTCTCCCTCTGCCTGTGTCTCTGCCTTTCTCCTGTGTCTCTCATGAATAAATAAAGAAAATATTTAAAAATAAAATAAAATAGGGATTCCTGGGTGGCGCAGCGGTTTGGCGCCTGCCTTTGGCCCAGGGCAATATCCTGGAGACCCGGGATCGAATCCCACGTCAGGCTCCTGGTGCATGGAGCCTGCTTCTCCCTCTGCCTATGTCTCTGCCTCTCTCTCTCTCTCTGTAAATAAAAAAAAATAATAAAAATAATAAATAAAAAAAATTAAAAAATAAAATAAAATAAAATACCAACATTTAAGCAGAAAGCCATTATTAGATCTAAATTATAGGACACTGGGATCCCTAGGTGGTGCAGCGGTTTGGCACCTGCCTTCGGCTTAGGGCGCGATCCTGGAGACCCGGGATCGAATCCCACATCGGGCTCCCAGTGCATGGAGCCTGCTTCTCCCTCTGCCTGTGTCTCTGCCTCTCTCTCTCTCTCTCTCTCTCTGTGACTATCATAAATAAATAAAAATTAAAAAAAAATAAAAATAAATTATAGGACACTAATTAAAATGAAAACTTATGAAGTTGTTATTTATTTATTTATTTATTTATTTATTTATTTATTTATTTTGAAGTTGTTATTTAAATTCTGATTTCCATGTGTTTATGATTTTTATATATTTTTATTTAGCATATTTTTTCTAATTTCACATTTAGAATGTCCTGAAAATGGTAGTGAAAATTCATATTACAATCTGCAAAGATTTCTAACTTGAAAATTTTTCTGCTTTGAACGGAACCTCTTTTTTTTTTTTTTTTTTTAATGTTTTCAAGACTGATTCACTGTAAGGCTCATTTTTCTTTTAATGAGTTTGCATCCAAGTCCTGGGCAGGGTAAGAAACTATCAATAGTGCAGTACTCAGCAATGTAAAGTATGAGAGACAAGGGCCGACTTCAGAAGAAAAACCAACATAGAGAGTTTTCTAGTCTGATGTTTTAAAGAGCCAGGTTGTTGAGTGCATGGTTGAGTGGGTAGGTTAGAAAGAGAAATATTTGGGACGCCTGGGTGGCTCAGCAGTTAAGCACCTGCCTTTGGCCCAGGGCATGATCCTGGGGTCCCAGGATCAAGTCCCACATCGGGCGCCCTTCATGGAGCCTGCTTCTCCCTCTGCCTGTGTCTCTGCCTCTCTCATGAATAAATAAATAAAATCGAAAGAAAGAAAGAAGAAAGAAAGAAAGAAAGAAAGAAAGAAAGAAAGAAAGAAAGAAAAATATTCTAGTCTTAAATACGTTTTGAAGTCCCTATAAACAAAGAAAATACATTTCTTGACTGCACAACTTCTTAGAGTCTTCATAATATATGAATATATTATGAATCTATTAAAAAGGGCAATTATACAGTGATTTTTTTTTAATTTTTTAAATTTATTCATGATAGAGAGAGGCAGAGACACAGGCAGAGTCTCAGTTCCCCTGCACCCCAGATTAAAATTCAGTGAGACTCTGAGTCTTTCTTCATATTGTTGCTTCTGACAATCCTGGATCTGTAAAAATCAGATAATTTTTACATGTCCTTAAAGGATGAAGACAAGAGGCTTGGTTAAAATATGCTGAGCTACAAGTTTTAGTGAAATGGATTTTTGAAGAGAAACACCCATTAGATAAACTTCTGAAGCTCAAAAATGAGTCACAAGCAAAATCTAATTAATTGTAAGTTCTCTAAGGAGTTTAGTTGCAGATTTAAATGACCGTAGCTATGAAGTTTTTTTCTCTTTAAAGTTTCACAGACTGTTTATTTTCTTCCCGTAAGTAAGTAGGGAAAAATAATTGACCATTGTCATAGAATACTTAAATTAATATTTGGTATTGGGAATAGGTTTTAAAGAAAAAAAGAGGATTGCAATAAGATGAAAGACCAGTCCGTTCCAAATAACATATTCATGAGTTTTTATTAAGACATATACTAAGTTTGTATGAAAAAAGGTGATACATTTTTTGAAGAATTTAATTTTTAAATTTTTAAAATAAATCTGTTAACTTTTTCTCCTCATCTATGATTAAATAAGTTACTTGATAAATAACAGTAAGACAGATAAATATTAATACAATTTTTTTCAAGATAAATTAGGACCATTGTTAAGAATTTGTGCCAATAAAATGACTAAATCTTTATGAACATAAAGTAGAGCATATGAATTTGAAATCTTGCCTTACTCTTCAATATGGTCACCTATTCCCACAATGGATTATGATTTCTTCAAGTTGGATATTTCTAATACCTTTGTGGTTAAAAATATCCCCCCTTTCTTGATGTATTCAGTGGTATTAAATCTATAACATTGGTTTATCATATTAATTTTTTAAAAATAGAAACAATTAAATGGGTCAGATTTTAATAGTTTTAGTGAGAAATTATGAGACTATCCACCAACTATTTCTGTGACCTCCTATTTCCCATCATTGTGATCTCAAGTCAGATGTTATCCTCTCATAGATGCCACTCTAAAGTAAACACAACCTCATCATTCTCTTATGTTATTATTCACAAGTATACTTCCTTCATAGCAATTACCATTATATTATTTATATTTAATGATATTTTAGGTGACATATTTATATGTCATTGATGTCGATATTTATGATGAAAATATGTATGATATCTATTAACATAATTTCTTTCTGTTCATTGTAGGTTGTGGGATGCACAAAGATACATAGTAGATGCTCAATAATAATTGAGAATCATGTCCATGTTCTGTTTTGGATCAAAAAGAAAATATATCTGTTGCAGTGAAACGCCAGGACACCTGCACCCCGATGTTTATAGCAGCAATGTCCACAGTAGCCAAACTGTGGAGGGAGCCTCAGTGTCCACTGAAAGATGAATGGATAAAGAAGATGTGGTATATGTATAGAATGGAATATTACTCAGCCATTAGAAACGACAAATACCCACCATTTGCTTCGACGTGGATGGAACTGGAGAGTATTGTGCTGAGTGAAATAAGTCAATCAGAGAAGGACAAACAGTATATGGTCTCATTCATTTGGGGAATATAAAAAATAGTGAAGGGGAATAAAGAGGGAAGGAGAGAAAATGAGTAGGAAATATCAGAGAGGGAGATAACATGAGAGACTCCTAACTCTGGGAAACAAACAAGGGGTGGTGGAAAGGGAGGTGGACAGGGGTTGGGGGTGACTGGGTGGCAGGCACTGAGGGGGGTACTTGATGGGATGAGCACTGGGTATTTTGCTATATGTTGGCAAATTGAACTCCAATTAAAAATAAAATAAAATAATAAAATAATAAATATATCTGTGAAGTGATGTGATTTATTTTATCTTTTAATATTATGGAAATGGAAGGTAATTAACACCAAAATTTTTAGAAATCTTAATTTGAAAGAAGATTACAAATAGTAAATAGTCAAATTAATATGTAGGTTCCAGAATGTTTATGAAAATATTTATCTTGTTCTGCAGTTATAACCTAAGCAGGTATGAAGAAAATGATTATCTAAGATCATCCAACATGGTTTTTTAGATCATGAAAATATATCTACAGATTAAATTTTCCAATAAACTAATTAGCTCCATCCTGTCCACACAATGCCTGCACCGTCATATTTTATACAATTACAAGATACTAAGGAAAATATGCAGATGTACCAGTTCTAGTATATAACTCTTATGGGAAAATATTCTAAAATTAATTCTGCTTTAATAGGCATTTGTTCATTAATTCAGCAAAGATGAGTTCAGGGTTTTCTATATCCAGGCCTTGTATTCCTTATTTCAAATGTTACAGTGACTAACACGGTCTCTGCTTTCAAGGGACTCAAAACAGTGAACAATGCAGATAAATGAAATAGTCTCTTAATGCCCCTGAGTATATTAAATGTGACTGACTGAATTGAACGGATAAATAGGTAAGTGAGAAGTCCTAGCTAAAGAGTTTAAGATCCCTCTTTTAAAAATTCATAGATAAGGCTGACAAAGTACAAATTAAGAAGCATCTGAATAACATGATTTTAAAACTCTATGCCCAGAATACCAAGAACACACACTCTTTTCAAGCTTTCACAAATTTTATCATATGCTAGTGCAAAAATAATCTTTAATACATTTAAAAAAATCAACACCATATTATCTTTTCCTCACCAAAACTCAGTACAATTGAAAACTGAATAACCAAAAGGAATTTGAAAAAATCCTATCACTAGAAATTAGAAAACATAGTACTAAATAACTATCTTGGTATCTAGGAAGCCACAGGAAAAAATATGAAATGCGTAGAACAGAATGATCCTAAAGAGAGTATACATTAAATACTGTGAGAAATAGAGAAGTATTGAAAAGGAAAATTTTAGGGGATCCCTGGGTGGCTCAGCGGCTTAGCGTCTGCCTTTGGCCCAGGGTGTGATCCTGGAGTCCTGGGATCGAGTCCCACATTGGGCTCCCAGCATGGAGACTGCTTTTCCCTCTGCCTGTGTCTCTGTCTGTCTGTCTGTCTGTTTCTCTCTCTCTCTCTCTCAGTGTCTCCCATGAATAAATAAAATCTTTTTAAAAAATAAATAAAACAAAAGGAAACTTATAGTTTAAATATGCTTGTCAAGAAATTAGAGATTGATCCATATTCTTTCCTGTCTCAGTGAATGGTACTTACATTTTTCCATTCGTTTGATCCATTTGCTTGTATTTTTATTCTTCTATTGTATCAGGTCCATGGCACTTCCCTTTTCCTTTATACTCTTCATTCAATCACTCATCAAATCCTTTTCATTTTGCTCCCACCCTAGTCTGGGCCATTGTCTTCTCTGCTATGTATTATTTCCATAGCCACCTACCTAGTATTCCTTCTTTTCTTGCTTTCTTTCATTCCACTGATATTAAAAAATAGTATCAGTCTTTTTTTTTAATAATCATATCAGTCTTACTTAAGACTCTTAAGTGGTTTCTACTGATCTTCTAGTAAAATTTAAAAAATTGGCAATGACTTTAAGCTTCCACATGCCTTTCCATCACCTTACTTTTCCAACCTCTAACTCAGACCACTGTCCTCTCATTCTTTCCATGTAGGTCACATTGTCCCTATTGCTGTTCCTACTTGTTGGACACACATCTGCTTTGGGCCTCAGCACTTGCTCTTCTCTCTTTCCAGTCTTCTCTTCCTCCAGGTATTCAAATGGCTTCCTCTTTCACTTCCTTCAGGTCTTTGCTTTAATGTTAAAATTTCAGTGAGTCTTCCCCTAAAAAACTCTGGAGTTTCACAAACATATCTGATACTATTTATCCCCCTTCCCTGCTTTATTTTTCTTTTTGGCATCTATCACTATCTAACAGAAGCTACACATGCTTACTTATTTATTTGCTATCTGTGTCCTGCACTAACATATAAACTCCATGAGGGCAGAGTTTGTTTATTTTGTTCACTGTTGGCTTTCTAGCGTATAGATAGTAGTCAACAATCATTTGTTAAGTGAAAGATGAATAAATTTAGCAAAGATAGAGTCTCCAATTCAAGAGGACTTTAATCTGTTCTGAAGGGAACTATCTTCATTGGATGGTTTATTTAACTTGAACTTTTAGAATTGTACCACATGAGGAGCATTTGCCAGGATCCAGTCAGAAATGACTATACATCAATAAAGAAATAAAGGTGATTTTGACTTAGTCCTGAAATA
The DNA here is from genome assembly GCF_003254725.2 of Canis lupus dingo. Classification (NCBI taxonomy): domain Eukaryota; kingdom Metazoa; phylum Chordata; class Mammalia; order Carnivora; family Canidae; genus Canis; species Canis lupus. The sequence goes on from NC_064271.1 coordinate 24,209,115, forward strand.
GGGAGCCTTGAAATTGTCATGCTAAAGAACTTCTATTATGTCATTCAAAAAATTCAAAGCATACATAAGATTAACTCCAAATATTAGAGCTCTGCATTCAAATGACTTCAATCCACAGGATTGTTCATTACTTAAGTTTTTAAAACAGTGGAAGTTTTGTCTTAAGGTTTGTGTTTGATAAGATCCTGGGAAGATTTCTAATGGTCTTTCCAATTACTTTATTAACCTTGCCAAATTCTTATTATTTTCATTGTAATTTTTTGGTTTGTGAATGCTAACCCAATATTCTTCAATAAAATCTGACACTAGAAGAGTAAAACATATTTGCTAGAATACAAAGTAGACAGAGCTTGTTTTAATTTGTCAGTAATCCATGGATACTCATTAAGAAAATTGCCTTTCCCTTAAGATAACAGAAAATTTTAAGTTATTTTCATATATAAAGGACTGTGTGGGCATTAGAAAAACTCCTGCCATATCACTAGCCTCTCCTTTACTACAAATAGATATTGCACACAAAAGTAAGGTCTTTTGTTATTTACATTTGCTAACTATAATTCAAGTTTATGAGACTTTATTAGGCACTCCATACATGATACTTTTGATATGTATAAAATTTAAGTTTTTATTTGGTAAATGTTGAGGGCCTCCTCAGACTTATGATAATAAAAAATAAGTAGTACTAAATATTGTAACTTTTTGTGATATGAACTTGTAATTACATCTGTGAACATTCATGTATCTATTTGGGAAAGAGGGAAGGTAAAGATGTAAAACATGTCTAGGATTGATATTCAGGCTTATACTAGAACACTTGTATTTTATAACTTTATGGAAACAGAGAGACTTGGGACAAGCATGTACATGATCTTTTGCAAGGTCAATAAAGAATTATGATAAGAATCTTAGATCATGCCCACCCTAATGAAGAGCAGATTTTACGTAGCATTAAAAAGAAGGACAAATCAATGAATAGATAATTACCTTCTCATATAATAGCTTGTGGTGATATATTTAAACATATGGATAAAACTTGAAAAATGATAATGAAACTAAAACTTTTTCATTAAAAAAAAAATTATTGAGACTCACCCAGTTAAGAAAAATAGGCTAAAAATGCTTTTGGATTTACCAACTCATACATTGACTTAAAGTTGAAAATTCTTTTGGATTTTTTTTACCCTGTGAACTATTTTAAAAACCTATCAGCATTCAAGACCATAATTTGAATGGCAGAGATGCAACAAAACCAATAATACTACAGAAGAAATGTCAGAGAAGAAACTGAATATCCTATGACATCATTAAAATATATGGTAGAGAAATTAGAAGCATTTATTTTGGTTGGTTTCTCTCTTTGTATAAAGCAATGCAAAACAAAATAAAACAAAGGTCATATTAAAATAATATAATCATTTAGCAACTTACAGTTTACAAAACATTTTTATAAACGTTTCTTCCATGTTATCTTCATACTTAACCTGCTGTTGAGATTAAATCTATTTTCCAGACAGTAAAAAATAGGGATGTAAAGTTGAAACAAAAGATGTCAAATCAGACAAGTAATGGGTGATGTCCACCAACAATTCCCCCACTTTCTTAATTAGCTGACTGAGCTGCTAATAGTGGTTATTATCCTCTGTGAGCCAGATTTTGTGGGCCAGGGTGTGGGTATATACGGTGAAAAGACAGCCATGGTTTATATTACAATGGGATCTAGAGGTTGGTGGCCAGATTTCCTATTTTTTTCTGTACCATTCTTTCTTATACTGATTATATTGAATCTCTCATATTAGAAAACCATTTTAGTCATGAAAAATAGAGTGATCTTCTTTAATAAGCAAAAGATATTAAATTTTTATGACAAAGGATATACTTCAAGAATTCCATTCATCAAATATATCTATGAGTTGGGCATTCACCTGGGTGCTGGGGAGAAAGGGATGAATAAAACAAGAGCCCTTTGTTAGACACTAATGGGAAACACAGAATAATTTGAACACCAAAAGAAAATACAAGTACTTTCCTATGGGAGGTTGGAGGACTCTGAGTTTCTCACATTTACATTCTTGGTTCTTAGCAAAGTGCCACATGGTAATATTTTAAGAAGGATTTGTGGAATTAAATAAAGTAGCAGGAACTTTTGATTAAGGGAGGTAGGGGAGAACTTAAGGAAAAAGTAGGATATAAACTGACATCTAAAAAATAGAAGATTAAAATATCATCTCAGCTATATTTAGAACTAGTAGAGTAAATGTCAACTAATCAGGGGTGGTTGGTTAATTTAATTTTCAAAGTAAAATGTCTCAAATTCCTAAATTTCCCATAGTCTAATAGACAAGACAAGACTGATGTTCTGTCCTGAAAGCAATAAGGAAATGTCTGTAAACCTTTCACAGTTGATTCGCATATAATATGAAGTTTAGGTCTATTATCTGGCAGGTGTGAAGGTTTATACTTTTTAAACTACATCAATTCCTCTGGTTAAATTCAATGACCATAGAGACTTTTCAATGTATTTTTTAATTTTCATATTATCTCAATATAGTGTCAAAACAGGGGGTAGCCCAAGTGGCTCAGAGGTTTAGTGCTGGACTTTGGCCCAGTGCATGATCCTGGAGACCGGGGATCGAGTCCCACGTTGGGCTCCCTGCATGGAGCCTGCTTCTCCCTCTGCCTGTGTCTCTGCTTCTCTCTTTCTGTCTCTCATGAATAAATAAATAAAATCTTAAAAAAAAAATAGAAACAACTTTAAAGTTCTAGTTTTGGGGCATCTGGGAGGCTCAGATGGTTAAGCATTTGCCTTCAGCTCAGGTCATGATCTCTGGGTCCTGGAATCAAGCCCTGCTCAGTGGGGAATCTGCATCTCCCTCTCCCCTATTCCCCTCCTTGTGCTCTCTCTTGAATGAATAAGTAAAATCTTTTTTTTTTAAAGTTTCTATTTTCAAGCTTTCTTGTATACATATATATAAGAAATCCCTGCTTTTTGAGATACACCATTTTGCCTATGAGATCAAAGACTCTAAAACAAATTTAATGTCTGATATTCCTAGGACTTTTCATAGCAAACTTTTTGTATTAATTCTCAAATGCAGAAGATATTAACAATCATAAATTTCAACGTGATAAAAAGCTGATTAGAAGTAGCTCAGCTTCAGTTCCTCAGGGTGATACCTAAAGCTAAAAAGAAGTCAGTTTGTTGTATTTCTAACATCACTTAACTTTGAATACTATCAGCCTTAAAGTGGTTTGGTTTTGTTCCATTTATGATTATAGCAAAAGATCAGTTATTTTCCCCCAAATTGTTTTGTTCGTTTTTTGCTCAAAAGTATTAAAGGGAATGGGGTGATAAAACTGTTCAATTTCAACAAAGATAATCTAGTGGTTCTAGATGAAGATGCTAAGAAATAACCTGGACAGAAACAACTATAAATTTGTCATAAAATTGTGAGCATTCAGAATCTGACATGCCAGAGAGGTCTTAGTATGCATGGGGTAAGGAATTATCCAAGCGCGAGCTCACTTGTCTTCAGATCAAGGTGTTAATGGCATTTTTGATGCCATCAGTAGTTTTCAAAATCCTTATTGATAAACTTGATCAGTGACCTGCAAAATTCATTAAAAAAAAACCCAGAACAAAACAATCCCTTCAAACAAACAAGCAAACAAAAAAACCCACCAAAATTCAGAAAACAACAAGCTCTCACTCACTTATTTCTCCCAATCATAATGCTGTTTGTATTTTACTTCTCCTACCACAATTCCATGTATAGGTAAAAAAGAGATAATTCTACATTGCTTAGAAAATATATAATTTGTTAATTTGTTTCTCAGTATTAGGTTATTGCATTCTTTTTTTTTTTAAGATTTTATTTATTCATTGAGACAGAGAGAGACAGAGCATGATCAGGGAGGAGAGGCAAAGGGAGAAGCAGACTCCCTACTGAGCCAGGAGCCTAATGTAGGCCTCAGTCCCAGGACCCTAGGATCATGACCTGAGCCAAAGGCAGATGTTTAACCATCTAAGCCACTGAGGTACCTCTGGTTTTTTGGATTCTTAAGTGGTGTGATTTACCTTTTGGCTATAGGATCATGAAAACAAAAGACAGTCATAACCATACAAATAAAAATATGTGCTCAAAAATATTAGTGTATTTTGTTGTATAGTACCTCATAAACTCTTAAAATACACACCCATATTGCATCATCTATATTACTACTGCAAAAATTTGATCCAGATCCTTGTATCCTTAGTTGCAACCAGCTTCTTGTAGACAGAAAAGACAACATTTATAACCACCATTGTAGAATAAAAAAGGTGCATTTAAAAAAACTTCTTAAGACCTTGGTTGGCAGGGGCACCTGGGTGGCTCAGTTAGTTTAGCTTCTGCCTTCCTTCTCAGGTCATTATTTCAGGATCCTGGGATCAAGCCCCATGTTAGGCTCCTGGCATAGCACGGAGTCTACTCCTGCCTCTCCCTTAGGCCCTTTCCCTGCTAATGTTCTCTCTCTCTCTCTCCCTCTCAACACATAAACAAAATTTTTAAAAAAGAACTTGGTTGGAAAATAGAATATGTATTTAATCCATGGCTTAAATTATCACTTATATACTCTTCTTTTCTCCACAACTAAACTGTGAATTCTGTAGGACATAGACTAGGATTTAAATAATCTCTTTATTCCTAGTATCTAGTGTAATTGCTAAAAGTGTTCAATAGATGTTGGATGAATTAATAGTCCAAAGTAAGAATTATGGTTGTTTTCAAACACATATGCCTATTTATCAGGCTTCCAGATAATATCCAAAAGAAAATTCCTCCTGCTTTTTGGAAGATTACTTTGACATATACATATATCTATTAAAACAAAAATCTCTCCTACAGTCTGAACGTCATATAATGGCACTGACTTATAAATTTGCAGCTTTGAAGATGGTTATCAATAGGCCAGCTGATAATCTGAGATTTGATTTCATAGCGTGAGTGGAGAAGTTGACTTTAAATCCCCTTGGCTCCATAGCTAATTCCTGAAGCTATGTAATTTGGCTGTTGGAAGTTGTTCTACAATAAGAAATCTTTTTTTTTTTTAATTTAAGATTTTACCCATTTATTCATGAGAGACAAAGAGAGAGAGCGAGGCAGACACACAGACACAGGCAGAGGGAGAAGCAGGCTCCATGCAGGGAGCCTGATGTGGGACTCCATCCCAGGTCTCTGGGATCCGGACCTGGGCTGAAGGTGGTGCTAAACCGCTGAGCCACAAGGGCTGCCCTACAATAGGAAATCTTAAACAAAATCTAGCAACTGCTCCTCAAAAGGTCAATGATAAACCAATTTGAACTTCTTTTGTGCATACCTGAAAGGTTTTTCTCAGATGATTAAGATCCAACTTCCCTACTATATAAGTATTTCTTTTCTAAATACCTCTGTCTGGTGCTGGTTTTAACCTGGGGTATGATAATAGAGTGGAAGTCATACTGTTTGTAGAAATTCAATAGAAGTAGCTAGTATACCCATTATCCATATCTTTTTAATTTATCATGTTGAACTATGTGAAGTTATCATTTTCATAATTGGCAACTTCATATGGTTCAAATTAATACAAAATTATGTGTGGATTTTTAAGGCTTAGGAAATATATTTGTATTTATGGGAAACCATAAATTATATATGCTTCTTTTCTTTTTTATTTTTCTTTTTTTGAAAAGATTGATTGATTTTAGAAAGAGAAAGAGAGTGAGGGTGGAGAGGCAGAGGGAAAGAGAGAGAGAAACTCAAGTAGACTCTGTGCTGAGTGCTGAGCTGGCACAGAATTTGATCTCATGACCCTGAGATTAGACCTGAGCCTAAACCAACGGTCAGATGCTTAACCCACTGTGCATCCAAGATGCCCCCATATGTGCTTATTTTCAAGTTCATGTATTTATATATAATTTGAAAATGATTATCAAAATTGCTGAATTTTATATTTCAAGTTAAAAAATAGCCATTGATTTTATGACAACGAAGCACTGATGAAAAACTTCAGAGTATAAACTCTATCTTAACTGTATCTTCACATTCTTATCTTCAAGCTAAGCTACAGGATTCCCCCATGCTATGGTGAGTCTGGGACAGGGAGGAGGGTAACCTGAGAGAACAGAGATTCAGGACACACAACCTAAATTTTATCTCTGTAATTCTATTTCTATAAAGATTTGAATTTTGGAATAAATTTTCCATGAAGAAAGTTTTCTGCAGATTACAAAGCAATAATAATATAAATAGGTATTTTGGGTGGTTCACTAGTTGTGAACGTCTAAAGGGTTTACATTCATCTTTTCCAAAACCATTTAATCTTACAATACTGTTAATTCTTAAGACAAAGAAATTGGAGAATTCAGGGTAATGGGGACTTTGAATTGGACAAGCCTTATATTCTTGATATCATCATTTATCATTTTGTCATATTCTGTTATTTTGGTATAAGTAACTCCAATCTTTTGTAGAATCTGAACATTATTCTGTTGTATTGATCAGTTAATCCTATTAAAAGAGACATGAAGCATTTATTTACACTTCTCTGAAAGATCATTAGTAAGACCAATCACCAAGGCATTCCCGTCCAGTAGAAATATAATGTGGGATACATATGTAATTTCAAATTTTCTAATAGTATTATTAAAAGACAGAAGTATATTTAATTTTCACAATCTATTTTATTTGACTCAATAGATCCAACATATTATCTTAATATATCAGCAAATAAGGTAAATTCTCAGGCTCTTCACAATTTCTGTTTTAATTCGGTGTTCCAATGAACCTTTTGAGATGGACTCTGAAATTCGGTATTAGTCTAATTTTTATGTGTCACAAAATCTAATTCTTCTTTTGATTTTTTTTAACCATTTAAAGATATAAAACATCAGTCTTAGATCACAAGTGTTATAAGAGCAAATGGCAGGCTGGGTTTTGCACTCAAGCTCTAGTTTATCAAACTCTGAGCTGGCACATTAGTGGGTACATAATTCAAAATGGCATTTAAAATCTATTTTGACTTAATTCAATACAAATCAGTAAGAACTAAGTGAGTATAAAAATCCAATCCATAGATAAACTGGAGAACTTCATGAATTATCACTTGATTCATGAAAGAATGAGTATGTGAATAAATTCCATCAAGATTTTGGCATTATCCTTGGAAAGCCACAGGTTGTCCTCCTTTGCAATTTTATCTGACTCATTTCTAGTAAGGGGTCAGCTAAATGATCCTGGTGTATGGTATCTGTTAGCCTGTAGTATAAGATTTTGTTCTCAAGGGAGAATATGCTGTAGCTAGGTCTACTAATTGTAGTAAATCATCTGGGAAAGTTGTGGGTGTATCTTTTGCCTTCAAATATACTCAAATTTTGCATCAACTAAACCAATTCCAGAAAAACATAACTCTTGTTTGTGATTCAGAGTTCAGTATTGTCAATATTCATTAGGCAGAGGAATATGGGAAAATATTTCCAGGTGGAGATGTCAATGTTCTATGATCCAGAAAAATTAAAGAACTCTTTCATCTTTTCATAACTCCCAAAATAGAAAAATTATCCATATAAAAATTGTGTTACCATATAAATGAGCCATTTTGCACCTCCTTATTTAGCTTTCCCTATCAATTCTTAGTCCAAACAAATGAAGAAGTTAAGCATTAAATCACCCTTTAATTTCAATTTTGAACTTTTAGAGCCAGATTTCTTTTTAAAGACTAAACTGCTTTAAAATAGTCATTAAAACGTCATTTTTCTTTTTACCAACTATTTCTAGGGTTTAAAAGAGTCTAATAAAACCCCATAGATTAATTAGTCATGACCTGAAGTCATAATTTAAAATATTAGAATATTATGTTAATGTATTATTACATCAAAAACACATTTAACTGAAGTCTAAATGAAATGGATTATGCTCTATTATTAGAACTTTGGAATAATATCTTCAAAGTCAATGCACAATGTGCCATTTTAAAATACTTTAAATGTCATTTTATCTAATTCTTGGGAAATTGAACATATGATTCATTTCTGCCTACCTTATGCTATGCAACAATCCACCTTTGTTTCACACTTGTTTGAGGAAGAAATATTAAACCATTATTCTTCTTTGTTTATTTTCATTATCCTCTGGCTTTATGTTGGGCTTAGCATTGATCTTGAATCTTCCAGCTATCCAGGTTGTTGTACCACAAGTACTTTTTGAGTAAAGCTTTTTTCAAAGCTCATGCCACACACTGCTTGACTTGCCTAGGATCCTTTATGTGCACGGAATGGAAATACCCTATGCTTTATGTCCTTCTTTTCTTTTGACGTAACTAAAAGGTAAGCACAACACTGCTCTTTGTGTACAAAGGTGATAGAAGAGGAAACAAATTACACAGATTGATTCCTGAAGGCTCTGTCGCTGCATACAGACGTGCTTCATCTTGACTCCTACAAGTTCAGCAGTTTTATGGTGAAGATATTCTGTGAACCAGATGGAAGTGTTATTAGTTATATGGAATAAAGATTCTTCCAAAAGAGAACTTAGTCTCATGTTAGTAAACACAAATGATATTAACATCTAAACTGGACTTACACTAGGATAGAAACAGTGCCGCTTGAAACTAATATTTTTGCCAAAACTAGTGGGCATTAGAACTTTATAACTTCAGGCAGGAAGAAATTTTCTGTTTTGTATAATTGAGCTAAAAAAAAAAAAACACTTTAAAATTCGAGTGCTCTTTCTTCTTTTCCTCGTGCTGTTATCAAGTTACTTTGAGATCAACACTGTGGCTATAGTGAAATAGAAGATTGGCTAATTCTAAAACAAGAGAGCTTTCACACTCAAGCAAAATGATGTAGTCCATGGCAAACCAATCCTGCCACTAATAAAAATGAGAAAAAAATGACATTTTACAGCCATCTTATATGAAGGCTTTCAGAGAGCTGTAGAAGCACAAAGACCAAAGGAATACATTTCTAGAGAGCAGACAATAGAGAAACTCTCAAAACAAAACGAAACAGAACAACAACCAATTAAGAGTCTGCAACTCTCTCTACGAAATTTGGCAGCTCTGGGTACAGGCTTAGGCACAGAGACTAAGATTTTGTGTTAGGTCTGGATAGAGGCCTGCTAACAAGGAGAAACCAGAAGAGGCTTTGGTTTTTATATAGGACTGGAGGGGACGGAGAATTAGAGACTCTTGGAATCTCCCACATGCTGCTGTTCTTAAGAACTATCCTGAATTCTGAAAATGCATGCGTTAAGGAGCCTATAATACTAAATCAAATATTTCTGAAATACGAAGTTTATTTCCAGTTTATATTTATGTTTTCTCTCATTTTCAAAATAATTTGACTGCACTTGTACTACTTTATTGCTTTAAGACCAGATTGGGAAATTATTCATAAGTCTGTTTTTTTTTTTTGGTTAGTAGATTTATTTTTCAATTTTTTTCGTTTCTGCTATTTCAGCAGGCTTATTTAATTCTTCACTTTTAAACTTCTGTAACTGAATATTCATTCATTTACTTTCATGTGCCATTTCTCTTAAATCATTTCAAAATAAAATTAAAATATGCAGAATAGACTTTAAATATAAATGAAAATACTTAAATTTTTATCATACATTCTAATGCTTTATTTTTAAAGTAAGCTGTTAAAGTTATTTGTCTATAAATGAGTACAATCTTGCATTTTTCCTCAGAATTTTGATATACATTTTCTCCCAAATTCTATCACTTTAATTTTTCTTTTGTGAGCAAATAAATATTCAGATGTGAAAGCATGTTTTAGAGGATGTATATGTTGTGTGGTTGGTGTTAGTATTGGATAAAGGGGGTTTTCACCAAGCATAAGAGGTTTCTTATATATAAGAAATATAAAAGTTTTTAGAAAGAATAAAGCATCACATATATATGGGAAATTTAAAGGTAGAGATCACTTCATTCAACTTTATTTATTGTTCAGATTTTCCATATCTTTTATAATTTAATGTGATAGATATATAGAAATATAATAATGTTTCTCCATTATGTTTCTGTGCTTTCTTCATATATAGACAATAGTAGATGTACTACCTTCTTCTGAAACATATATTAACTTATAAAATGAAGAAAATTATAGAAAAATATACATTTCATGGCTACATTCATGTAGAAACAAGAGCAAGTTATGCTTCCTCTCCCGAATTCCCACTCTATGTAAGTCAGATTTTCTGTATTAGTCCATCAAAGATAAAATTTTCTCTCTTATGATTAGATCATTATTTTTTAAAACTCTACCTTCTTAGGGAATTTACTGAGTTTGTCTTTTTTATGTTCCTTTATCTTCTATACTGTCTGTTTTATTTATGTATTACTATCTTTCAAATAATCCCCAAACCGAATGACTTAAAATATCAACAATCAGTATGCTCATGAATCTGCAATTTGGACAGGTCCAGGTGAAATAATTTATCTCTGCTCCATGTTGGCTTCCTATGAAATGGTTTTAAAAGCTGGGAGCTGGAATGGTTGGAGGATTAGCCAAGCAACATTTTCTCTTTGTGAAATCTCTTGGTTCCTCCAAGTGGTTTTTCCACATGGTCTCTGTAACATGGCAGCCTCAGGGCAATAAAAACTCTCACAGGAGTGAGAGTTACAGGAGTAAGGAAATGGGAATTGCCAATTTCTTAATGCCTAGACCCAGAAATGGGCACAGCGTCACTACCATTTTATTAGATTGGTCAGGCAGTGCAGAGCCTGCCTAGATTCAAAAGAGAAAAATAAACTTCACTTGTCAATGGGACGAATAACAAAGTATTTTTAATCTACCATCAGTATGACTGTTATTCAGACACATCATCACTGTTTATTTTTTTATTTTTTTTATCATCACTGTTTATAATTTAGAAACATTTTTTCATTTCTAAAGAATTCTTCTCTGGGTTGGTTTATTCCCTTTTTGATGGCTTAGGTAAAACTTTTTTAGCATATTGCTTCCATCTCTTCTGACTGGAGAACACTTTGATGGCATTGTAGTGTCTTTCAATTATGCAAACATGTCCATTTCTGAAAAGATGTTGAATGAAAGTTTTCTTGTTGTAAAAGAAGTGGCAGCTAGAGGCCAAAGCCAAGAAAAAGTCCACATAAACAATAAAATGGTAAAAGAACTACTGGAGCCAAACATTTTTCTTAGGACTCATTGAGAATTAGTTAAACAGGGAATGCTATCCCCCAAACATACACAGCACTCTATGGACCTTGTCTATAAGCATAAAGACCAGGGAAAGGAGAAAGCAAGTTAAAATTGCAATGTTTTGGTAAGAGGGGAATAAGATAGATCAGAGGGGGGTTCTGATAATCCAGGCCAACCAAAATAGGCTTTCAAATAAGTAATTCATAAAAAACAAAGATGTCTAACAGAAAGATTGTCCTTTTTCTCAACAATTGGATGTCAACTGCATTCACTCTTGGAATGACTTTTGAATAGTAACAGGTATGGTGTAAGAACTAAAATAAATAAATTTCATATCTGTACACCATTGCCTTCACACAGTTTAATAAACTGATTACATATTCTTGTCAATAATGACTTGAAATTAAAAACAAGAACTGAAAAAAAATAAAAATAAAAACAAGAACTGAGCTGGGTTCTGTTGATAATAGGTCTGTATCTCCATTCAAAATGTTCACAAAGAAATCTTCATGTTTGAGTGAACTTAGATAAAAGGAAAAAATATTAGTAGGCACCATTTGAAGATTAAGCAATGGAAGAATATTATGAGAAAGTATTCATTTTGGTAATGTCTGTTTTCTTAATTTCTTTGTTTCTTAAGGTAACAGGGATCCAGATATTGTTTAAAGAGGATTGTGCAGTTAAAGACTATTTAAATTAATGGGGTCATTTGGCTTCTATCAATGTTTTAATCCCTAACAAAAATATTATGTGCTCCAAAGAAAGTGGAGAAGTAACATTGTGTAAAATTGTCAATTGATCTGATATTTTTTGTATTCGATTTGGTACAAAATGGTTCCTTTGACATTATACCTAGCAGAAATTCCACCAGTTTTCTGGTATATGAGTAATACTTTTCCTTCGCTATCTTTGCCAATGTAGACATTTTTCCCCACATTTTCATAATTTGTAGATGATTTAATGGGAAATTTGAAGCAAGATTAAGGAACTTATCATAAGCCATGAGTCTAACCCAGAACTTTTGATTTATAATTTGAATCATGTCCATTTATCTTTAAGGAAAAATATATGAAAATGGAAAATAAATGAAATAATAGTATTTTTTAAAAAGATTTTATTTATTCATGGGAGACATGGAGAGAGAGGCAGAGACATAGGCAGAGGCATAACCAGGCTCCCTGCAGCAAGCCTGATATGGGATTCCATCCCAGGACCCTGGGATCATGACTGAGCCAAAGGCAGAGAGAGGCGCCACCACGAGCCACCCCGTGCCCTATTATTATTTTTTTTTTTTTAAGACAAAAAGACACTTTATGTTTTGGTTGGCCCTGAGGAAATCTCTTCCTCATCTACTCATTATATATGGTAAACTTTGCTTCCATATACATTTTAAGCTTAAAAAAAAAGTACAAAATTGCAGTTATTTTATTTATGTGGCATAGGCTTTAAGGTAAGTTAAAAGTCCCATTTGTACAAAAGGAAGAAATCATCTGAAATGATAAAAATGAAGCCTTAACAATTTGTGAGAACTTGAGGAAATCTCTTGAAGTATAGTTAAATTTACATTTATTTTTTAGAATACAGAAGGAACCTCCAAAGAAAGTTCTTCTTAACTGCATTAAGATTTTTGGCTACTATTAATTATTCCTCTTAATCATCATGATATCATAGATCACTGAGAGAGCACATTATGTCTCTTCTAGCTCATCATTTTCCATTCTCTGATTATCAATGTAACATTTTCCTCAATAGCTTTCAGGAAAGAAGATAGTTGTAAAGGATGAGCTATAGTATTGGAGTAGATAAAAACTCAGAGTTATGTTATGACAGAAGAAAACTGAGGAGAAAAACAATGTTATCTTCATAGCCCTGTTTTTGGTTGCCTCCCATCATTTTTCTTCTAATATATATCACTCTTTGACTTGAAAAAAAGGTAATTAATGCAAATTGCACCTTAAAGTTGTTTTGTCCTTTCATTTTGTTGATAATTATACACATTGTGTGTGGTATTTAAATGGTCAGAAACACAATAGAAATTCTCAGACTTTTGTCCATTTTTCCTTATTGAAAAGTAAAACACTGAATTCAAAACAGGAAAAGGATCATCCATGTGATAGTTCTTAAGAATAGAGCCATTTCAAAATAGAATATTTATTTAGAAAAAAAGAATATTTATTTAGAAACTGTCTTTTATTGAGGATTTTATTTCCTTATTTAATGAATTGGTTAAACCCTTTCTTATCATACCATTGTTTTAAATCCTTTCTTCTAGAAATGAAATTTTTAAAAATTCAAAGTCATAAAAGGAAGTTAGGCTGCAATGACATTCTCATGTTATTTAACAAAAAAGTAAGGTGCAAGCAACAATTTATCTGATTTATAACTGGCCATGACAATAGCGGTTGTTTACTTCCCCAAGGCACCAACTGTTTCTGCTTGTTCCAAAAGGGAGGATTTTCTTTAGATCTCCTCTGTACAATGCCACAGATCTGTCAGTTAAACAGAACCATATGTTAAGTATTTCAGAATTTAAAAACAGTACTTTTATCATTGACGAAGGGAGGAAATAACTTTCTTTCTTTCTTTCTTTCTTTCTTTCTTTCTTCTTCTTCTTCTTCTTCTTCTTCTTCTTCTTCTTCTTCTTCTTCTTCTTTTCTTCTTCTTCTTTAGCTTTCTTCTTCTTCAGCTTTCTTCTTGTTGTTAGTTTGTTTCTTACTGGGGGAAAGGGATTAATGAACATGTTGTTCTTGAACTGAATAGTTCCACAGCCACATTGTAGAACAAGATACAGAGGGACCCAGAAGAAGAGTCAATTATTAGTTGGACACCCAGTTAAAGACTATACTTCCTAGCCTCCCTTTTATGTAGATGTGGGCATATGACTAAGTTTTAGGCAATAAAAAATGAGCAATAGTTAGTGGTAAATTTTCATAGTCCCACCCTAAGCAGAAAGTTATATGCTCAGTCTAGGGATAATTATTTTCCCTACTAGGAAAGACTCTTCTGTGGTTTCTACCCAGGGTTTCTAGCCAGTCTGGTTGATGAAACAGATAGTCTTCCTGTCCTTATGTGAGTGCCACACCCTGGTATCTAATCCTCTCAGGTGTTTTTTTCTCTAGGTCTCAGGTCATATGATCAGTACTGAGCTGAATAATCCAGGGAACCCTCGGTGATTTCACATAATTCTCTGTATTGGTGCATCCCTCTCCTCTCTAGTACTTTCTTCTATAGATGAAGTACTAGATGCCTTGCTCTGCCTCTCAGTCTCAATACCTTAACTCATGGGGCTTATCAAACTGTATCTGAATTCCCTCCCCAGAGGAATCCTGGAGATACTTCATTTTTGTCCTGTCTTTCAAGGATATTCATTATCTGATGTTTAGTGTCTTGAAAACTATTGCTTTTTATATTGTCTCTTTTTGGGTTGCTGAGAGAGAAGCAAAACACATAAGCCCACCATTGAAATAGAATCTAAAAAAATCTATGATGGAGGACTGTACAAAATATTATAAGACAGAAGAAGGAGCTAAAGTACTCTTTTTTTCAATTTAATAAACAATAGGCATATAAATAGTATTTATAAGAAATGGAAAGTATATTTTATAAGTCAATATTCTAATATAATCTGAAAGGTAGTTTTCCAGTATCAATTACTGTGTAAAAAGCAATCAAAATTTTAGTCACGTAAACAATATCAATCATTTTAATATGTTCACAATCTGTACATAAAGGATTGGGATAGGAGTAGACTTCCAGAATAGTCTGTTTCATGTAGCACCAATTGGGACCACTTGGCAGTATTTAGTTGGTGACTGAACTCAGTGAAGGTCCAAGATGGCTTCCCTCATGTCAGTCTTGGAAAAGGCAGCTTCTAGGCTGAGTTTTTCTGGATCCTTTTCTTTCGTAATATGATCTCAGGGCCTCTCTACATGGTCTTTCACATGTAGGAATAGGTGAATGTTTCAAATATGTGAGCAGGTATTTCTAAAGAAAGATACTTCATATTTGATGCCATACTCGGACATGATGGAAAAAGAAATCTCTAAAATCTTTTTTGTGTATAGTGATGTCCCAGGAAATTTTTAAAAATGTGTTAAAAACTCAATTCTCAGAATAATTTATGACAATAGGTGGAGATCTCAAAAATAAGTCATACATAAATCTATAATTTTATAACATAAAAAATGCTTTCTAGTAAGTATTCTAACTTTAAGGAAAGCACATAACTGATCGACATCCCTGATTCATAATCCAATCACTAAAATTTAACAAATTTGAAATGATTACTCTTACAGCACAATACTTTTAACGATAAATATGCTGATTTCAAGAGTCCTTAAAATAAATCTACTGAGACATTACAAAGCATAACACCATTACTGTTATAAAAACAATATATGTAATTAAAAATATTCCTTACAGATATAGAAAATATTCGGTTCAAAACTTAGTAAATTATATGCATATGAAACCTTCAAAGTGCAGAGCTGACTTCTATGGGAAAAACCCCATAAATTGAAAAGAGGACGCTAAATTGTAGATAACTATTTTAAACTAAAAACAGGATTAAAGATATCATGTAGTCAAAGTTTTACTACCTGTTTTTATTCTCATGATATTCAGTATGTTCTTTGCATATTTGATTTTAAGCATGTGTTACTATAGATAAATTTATAGCTTTGTTTTCTTTAGAATGAATATAAGAATGCTATTTTTTTAACAGTAGCTCTTTCCTCATGTCCAGAAAGTGTTGTATCAATAGATTGAGCAAATTGTATTTGAGAATACAGTTCAAAAGGGACAGTAAAACACACTCTCACACACATACACACACTTCCCCCCATGATTGTGAATGGAAGACTGTAAAAAAAAAAAAAAGAGAGAGGTAACAAAAAAAAAGAAAAGAAAAGTAACATGTATAGTTCCCCTGAGTTCTATACTAGGGCCAATCTTATTTAGCTTCTGTATAAATGCCCTTGAAATTGGAGTAAACTTGACCATACCTTGCTTTAAAAACAGTAGACAGAGGAGAGTCGGGATAAAGCTACAGGGAAATCTTAATAGAATATAGCCGTGACTGGGAATGTTACAGATGAAATTTAATGTGGTACAGTCTCATTTTAGCATCACATGGGAAAATGCAAGCATGTGGTGGTGGTGGAGGGAGAAATTGCGTATATAATTTAAAGCCAGAAATACAGGTGTTTTCTTTAGTCCAAGTAATTTCCTAAAATGCTATATGCTGTACAATTGTGTACACTTTGGCAATTTGCATACAGAGTCTAAGAAGCAGAAGTAAGTGTATAGCTGACCACTATTAGCGCAGATATCCTGAACATGAATTAAAAACTTAGAGTCATGATACTTACACATGAATACAATGGGCATTTGTTTCTGTTTTCCTTGCTTTTGTCTATAAGACAGTAAAGACTCATATAAGAAAGTGAAGATGAAAAGTGAAGAAAGTAAAAGAAGGGAAGAAAGTGAAAACGAAAAATGAGAGTATATGTGGAAAATATTTTACTAATAAGCAAAATTAGGTGATGAATAGAGTAATCCAAAGATCAGTTACTGACCAATTGTTTTTCTACTTAAAACCAGTATCTTTTAAAATTGTATTGCCTTTGCCTTTGTTCTTTTAGCAGTATTGGTGCCTCTTTTGACAGCAATGACAGCTGGGTAGGAAGGATCCCTTGGTAGGAAACTATTCAGCGGTGTGTGATCTTAAAGTTCTTAGTCTCACATTTTTGATGCTCTTGTAATTTTCACAAGGAAATTCATAGAAGAACAGCTCCTGTTCATTTCCCCCTCCAATGTTGAATTCATTAATCAATTAAATACCATCTTTCTTCATGTATATCTAAATATTTTTTGTAAATGCATAATTTTGATGTTTGAAAGTAACCATACTTCAAATTAATCTTTGCCTATTTGACTGTAAGATCAGAGAAGACAGGGAAATGGGATGAGAAAAGATCAGATTATTTAGGTTTATTTTCTTCAACTCTGCTTCCAAATCAAGCTAAGAAATTAAGTTGGCTGAAATATAGATACCATCCTAGAGATACTGGAAAACTCTTGATTTAAATATTTCTCCTTTAGGGGATCTCTGGGTGGCACAGCGGTTTGGCACCTGCCTTTGGCCCAGGGCGCGATCCTGGAGACCCGGGATCGAATCCCACGTTGGGCTCCCGGTGCATGGAGCCTGCTTCTCCGTCTGCCTGTGTCTCTGCCTCTCTCTCTCTCTCTCTCTCTCTGTGTGACTATCATAAATAAATAAAAAATTAAATATTTCTCTTTTAAAAAGCAAATATGGGCACATCTTCGAAAAAACTAAGTCTTCGAACTACAGAACAAAGTCAAGTCACTGAGCTTTGAGAATTGCTTC
Organism: Canis lupus dingo; assembly: GCF_003254725.2. NCBI lineage: Eukaryota > Metazoa > Chordata > Mammalia > Carnivora > Canidae > Canis > Canis lupus. The sequence goes on from NC_064271.1 coordinate 24,226,679, forward strand.
TTGTACCAATCAATTAAGGGCTTGAGCAACAATTCACACAGCTTCACAAGTACATGTGTGAAAGTTAAGCAGGTAGAGCAACCCAAGTTCTTTTCTTTTTTTTTTTTTTTTTTTCCAAGTTCTTTTCTTGACTCTTTCTCAACTTAAGAGCTTTGGCTCTGGAGTCAAAAGCCCTGAGATCAAATTCTGGCCCTAACACATGACCTTGATGAAATTATTTAACATCATTCTGCCCTGGTTTCTCTATCTTTACCACTAGTGCACAGAGCTGTGATGGTTTGATGGTTGCTTGACATAATTCATGTAGGGAAGTTAGCAGAATGTTTGGAACATAATAGATACTCATTAAATGTTAGGCACTGATGATATAGATAATGTTGATAATTATACCTCTCTGTCTAGACATGTTTATAAAAAATTAGAACTACCAGGCTGACAGAGTACCGACTCCTTTCTCTGCTTCATAATGAAGAAGATGATGCTACAGACAGAAGTGAAGAGAAGCAATTTCTCACCAGTGGTTTTTCTTTAAGGAAATGACTGTTTATTAAAATCTTTATATGAAGCTTTGTATGGTGTCACTTACAGAGAAACAGATGGTGGTAATGATGATGATGATGATGAAGATAATGATGATGTGATGATATTAAAATGACTATTTTCCTTTCCTCAAGTGCACCATATATGTTTAAAATCCAGTTATGCTTTTTTAGGTTATATATTCCTAAATAAGTCTTTCAAATATAAAAATCAGTGAATCGGTTACTAATTACCAAGTGTCTAGCATTTGCTAAATACTACAGAAGACCCAAGATGGTCTTGCAATATTTTGAAAGAAATAAATTCTCTGAGGGCAAGTAATTTAACAAACTCACATGTCTATTTACTACTACTGGAAACAAAGCCTGTGCTTAGTAAAGAACTACTTAAATGTGTTTAAATAGTATATAAAAAACAATAATTGATAACCAGAATAATACTTGTGGAATTAGATATACCATGAATTGCTAATTAGATTAATATAAGCCATCTAGAAAATTTGAGGATTAAAAAAATTACCCAGATATTTAAAGCATAGTCTTTTAGGTGATCCATATCCTTGGAACTGCCTAAAATAGGCATCTATTTCTAATCCACTTTCATTCTACACAGACCTTGGTCCCTTCCCCTAGGAAAGCTGTTATCCTGAATATTCCCCATTATGAAACAAACCAGGAGAGAAATATAATTAAGTTTATTTGGAAAAAGATTTTCTATAATCAAACAAATTTGAAGACTGCTAGGATAAACTGAATTAAGTGAGTTTCATTTCTGCAGGACTTCACAAACTGTCAAATATGGGCACATGAATTGGTAGTATTTCCAAAAACAGACTAGAATATGTCATCCTTCTTTTACTCTAAGCATCTCACTAGGTAGTTGTCCTAAGGAACTCCCAGTATTCTGTGGAAAACACTTATCTAGGCAAATTACATGTATACCAGACATTTAAATAGATGAAAGCTGTTCTTATCACATGTAGGACTACCTATGGGGCATTTGGGAAAAATTTGAGGCTGCTTTAGCTTTTTAGATTAGTGTTTCACAAATCTAAACATACATTACATTCTATATTATAAATTATTTCCTTTATTTTTTTTCTTTATGTTTGAATTAGGGCATTACATGGCTTATTTTTATTATTTATTTATTTATTTATGATTGTATTTATTCATGAGAGACACAGAGACACACGCAGAGGGAGAAGCAGGCTCCCTGCGGAGAGCCTGATGGAGAAGTTGATCCCAGGACCCAGGGATCATGACCTGAGTCAAAGGCAGTCACTCAACCACTGAGCCACCCAGGCATCCCTACATTGCTTATTGTTAAATATTATTTTGAAGCTATATTACATTACCTATAGATTTCATTTCAGGGTGTGTGAACAATATTTCTTACAAAAACCAGTATTGAATTTCAAAATCTCAATCACTTCTAAGAGTATCATTTCAATGAAAAAGCTTTAATTATTTTAGGTTACAAGTGCTTACAATAGTTCTTTTCTATGTTGTTAAAAACTTCCTGTACTAGAAGATAGAAGAGATAAAGAAAAGGTAGAGGAGGTACTCTGGATTTCTAGAATACCATTGAGGTAGACTTTTTCTCTGATTGAATGGCACAGTGATCTCAGTCATCAGAGGGCACCTGGCAAAGGGCTGCCATTGGGGGGAGGATTCCAGAGTCTCTCCTTCTTTGAGCCCAGATTCTAACTTTCTGCTCAGGATCTCTCACTTGGAAAGCTAAAGTCTCCTAGCAAACAATCTACCTGTTTACTTAGCAATTGGATTGTGGGTATTTCAATTAGTTCCCTGGCTATTGTTTTTAGATTAGAGAATTGTCAGACTACACAAGGAAAAGTACACTTTCACTTAATTGATAAAAGGTTAGTTCAAGTATTACTCTGAATTGTAACTCATGAACCTTCTGATTATGACAGGAGTTCTCACAGAAGTCTTTAAAATATACCGCTTTCCTGAATTTTCATGTTGCTTCATGGTTTCAGATTCATCTATGTGTGTTTCTTTTTTTCTTAAAGATTTTATTTATTTATGCATGAGAGACACACAGAGAGAGGCAGAGACATAGGCAGAGGGAGAAGCAGACTCCCTGCAGGGAGCCCTATGTGGGACTCGATCCCAGGACCCCAGCATGACCTGAGCCAAAGGCAGATGCTTAACCACTGAGCCACCCAAATGCCCCCTGTGTGTTTCTAATTCAGTCTAGAGCATGTGGATTTCATAGTGGCCCAAACAATAACTTTTTGATAATTTTAAATTGGCTGCCAAAATTTAAACATGTAAAGATGTTGTATGAATCTATGACTTTATTGTATCCCTTGAAAAAGCTGACTACCCAGCCACGGTGGTTGGGCATTCTAACACGGAAAAAATCAGTTGGAACTGGGTAGCTTCTAGCCCTTTTGAGAAGATATATTTTATCCATTCCCCTTCGTCCCTCTTATTGTCTCATGTCTCCCTAACACCAAGGCCAAGTTTTACTTACCATCCATTACCATGCTTGATTGTTATTCTCTTCCTCCTAAAAGGGAAAATAAAGTGACAGCACATCTCGTGACATCTATTCCTATGTGTCTAATATTCAAGGTGTGTCTCTGTCCAAAGAATACTATTAAGATCCTATTTTGCAGCAACCCTTGTATACTTCACTTGATATTTTTGTCTGACCCCTGAAGTCATTTAAGCTGTAAGAGTTGACCTAGGAGCTTAGATTTGACTGTCAGGATGTCGTGAATCTATTGCCTCTGCCAGCTACATGAAATTCTATTGCTCTTTTACACTTGGTATCCTTGACTAAGTCGAAGCATAGCCAATATCTACTCATTCAGGGTATGTTTTAGTTAGGGAAAGAAAATGGACTTTGAAGTGTATTAACAACGTAATGTTTGATTAAATCTGTACTTAAGATCATTTTTTAAAAACAGAATATTGGCTTGAAATGGAGCATCTCAGAAGATGTGCAGAAATGCAGATGAATGCAAGCCTAAAGATGGGTTTTAATAACAACAATAATAGCAGTGCCACAAAATGCAAAGAATGTTGTACAAAGAGTCAGGAGACTTAGACACTAACAAATTCATGAGCCTTTAAACAGACTACTTGATCTCTAAGGACATTAGCTTACTCATATACAAAATGGATATTGTAAGATGTTCTCAACAAGAATGTGATGGGATTAAATAAGATACTATTTTAAATTATTTTAAGACAGTTTAATATTAGCTTTAAGGCTCAATATACTGTTCCACAGAAAAAATAATGTATAGGTTTTAAATTTATAAATCACAGAGAAATGAAAAATAAAACAGCCCCCAGAATTTCAGGTCTAGAGAGTACCAGATTCTTCCCCATATAATTTTTATCTTAGCCGAAGATATGTCTGGGATGTGAGACATAAGAGTTGCTCAGAATGCATCTGACAAGATCCAAGTTGTCAACGACAGATTGGATCATAGAATGACATCATAATGAGATGCATTAAAGTATATTACCAATGGAATCATAGAACATAACCAACTGACTGCCTTAGAGGTGGGAGTAGAAAACACTAGGAAAAATTACAGCACAGCACATGAAGCAGGAGAAGATAATGCTGTCATGAACATTTGTCCTTATTTCTACCAATTTTCTTATTCTGAAATATACTTTTTCATGTTGTTGAGTCCATACATATGTTTTGCAGAATGCTTCTGTAATCTTATGGATGAGAGTGATAAGTCTTCCAAATTAGGCTAGTCTGATCTTGTTTCCCAGACCACGGTGATTCTTCTAGAAACTGGCAAGTAACAAAGACTGGATGAGAGGTTCCTTCTCCAAGGTTTTTTGAATGGGGATTGTTGAAGAAAATAAATTTTCTTCGTTTCTGTTCATAGGACTTTTTTGATTCAAGTCCAAAACCACTAGCAGCCATTCCATTGTCTCCTTGCACATCTCCTCAGACTGAAAAAAGAGAATATGAACTGAGAATTAGAGAAAGCCTCAGAAAGAATTCAATTCCTTGGTTGTACTAGCCATTTCCACTTTCTTCCTGTGTTTTGGATCTCTGTGCCAATAAACACCCCATTTCAAAGATAATATGAGTAGTTTACATACATAGTGGTTACCAAAAGATACAGAAAGTTGTCATAGAAGCTAATGCCGAGAGGCTCCTGGGTAGTACAGTCTGTTAAGCGTCTGATTCTCGTTTTGGTTCAGGTCATGATCTCAGGTTGTGAGATTGAGCCCCAGATCAAGCTCTGTGCTCAGTGCAGAGTCTGCTTGGGATTTTCTCTCCTTCTCTCTCTGTCCCTTCTGCTTGTACTTTCTCAAATAAATCTCTTAAAAAAAAGGTAATGCTCAAATCTATTTTTAGGAATACTTAAATTGTAGTTTATTTATTCGAGAGGGGAGAGTGGCAGAGGAGGAAGGAAAGAAAATCTGAAGCAGATTCGTGGAGGATCCTGAAGGGAGGCTACATCTCACAACCTGAGATCATGATGAGAGCCAAAATCAAGAGTCAACCACTTAACTGATGGAGACACCCAGGTGCCTCTACATTTAGCTTAAAATCTCAAAAATAGTGGGATGCCTGGGTGTCTCAGTGGTTGAGCATCTGCCTTCTGCTCAGGGCATGATCCTGGGGTCCTGGGACTGAGTCCTGCATCAAGCTCCATGAGAGGAGCCTGCTTTTCCCTGTATGTCTCTGTCTCTCTCTCTCAGTCTCTCATGAACAAATAAATAAAACCTTAAAAAAATCTCAAAAGTAGAAAGAAAGAAAGGGAGAATTGGGGGATTAGTTCAAACAGGGTTCTATTTATTACTATGTCAGAACAAAGATTTTAATTAACAAAGATAGCTGCACATTTTTATTGTTGCCACCAGAAGAAAATTTACTCTGAGGATATGAAGGAATTTTTTTTCAAAAGTTTAGAGATTTAAATGCGTAAAATGTGATACTTATCACAAAAGCCACCTACTACCCTCATGGTATTTCATGATTTTAAAAGGAAAAAAAACAAATTATGCACATACTTAAGATTGAAAAATATCTTCTGAGTACACACAAAGGATATTTTTTCTCATGCTTATCACAATTCTATTCCCAATCATTTGAATGCAATTTACCATCGTCATAACGTTCCAAGGGAGAGCCTATAGAGATTGTGTTGTGATGTCAAATTGCTATATGAAAACAATTTTGATAAGCTCATGGACACCACATTATAATGACAAATTATAATGACAAAACGGTTTCAATGTTTCCATGGAGACCAAATTACAATGTCAAATTGATGGCAAAATGAGGTCAATACAAATCTACACAGACCAGATTGTGATGTTAAAACAATGCCAAGCAATATCACCACAGGTCTGGGGAGGCTATGCTATGATGTCAAGATGATGGGAAAGCAGTATCTAGGATGATGTCAACACAGAAACAGAAAAAATGTCAGTGGAAATCTCCACAGCATCCTTCATGGTGACAGTACAATAGAGCGCTATTATTAATGCAGATTTCACCAGTGGTAAAATAAATTTAGTGAAACTGGGAAAATGAGACGCTTATCTATTTCAGTATTCTGATTCTAAATATTATTTCATTTCATGTTCTTAGAAACTACGTGCTTAGTCATGGAAGTCAGGGTGGAAAACCTAAGCTATGTTACTCAGTAGTGGAAGTTATTTATTGAAGAATCTGTTTAGATGTAAATTACTTTCTTCATTTACAATACGACTGTGAAGGGACCCACAGGGAGACAGTCTGATTAATTCAGTCCTCTCTGGAAGGCTTCACTGGCAGACTTTTCTGTGGAAATGTCTTTGGGGCATGCACACCCCTCCCCTTGGGGTGGTTGTCATACCTTTTAATTCTTCTTTCTTAAAGATGTTAAAATATTTACAGTTATATTTTTGTATTTTATAAATTATAAACCAAGTAGTTTAACACTTCCTTAAATCTGCTCTTGTCAAAAATAGTATGAAGCACCATGCTATCTTCACTGGTGCAGATTATTTCCATTTGTTCTTAAATAATAAATTATGTTGATGCAATTTATCTTGAATAAGTGCAATAAATATTTTAGCCTAATGCTAATGCCAATCAGTTGGATGTTAAATGCAAATGGAAGAGAATACATTTATCATGGTTTCTCAACTCAAATAGTTTTTTCTTCCCTCCAATGGTAAACCTGACTTCTCATAGAAACAAAAGAGATGATCTGTTATGGGGTCGTAAAAACATTCTGATTATTTCAAAATAAACTTTTGCCCAATTAGGAAAAGATTATGATACTTTGCTATACTGCTTAAGTTTGTGTTATTTTCCCAAGAGTAAGCCTTTCCAGGTTTGTGGATTTACCATTTTATGTAGTGATTAAGCCCACGCCTCAGTACGCAAACTCATTTAACCCTGTTGACTAAATTAACTGGATGATTCACTTACATTCAACAAACATATTTTAGTTGACTACTATGTGCCAGATAGTATGCAAGGTCAATTAAATCAAATGGTTCTAGAGATTTGTTTTACAAGATCTGCCAATTGTTTTCAAATGCTCATCATTTAAATTGAATTGACTCATCTGCTGCACAGGAATCTCTGTTCCTTAGGCTTTAGCCTCTTTTTCTTTTATTTTGCTTTCTCTTCCTTTTTGAGGGCAAGGTAGATAAAATATAAAGAAGAAGTTCCTTAAGACCCCCTGTTCAAATTAGTTAATGTGGTGGACAACACAGGTCTCTCTTTGAGAAATAGCACCTAGTTTCAGCCATTTTTGAGGGGATGCGGATCCAAGGACAAAACCTGCCCAGACCAGCATATTTTTCCACCTGAAACCAGTTCAAATTAAATATGTGAAAAGGAAAAGTAATAATAAGAAGAACAGTAATAGTAAAACAAAAAATAGTAATAATAATGATAATAAGCCAATAGATCTCCTAATGCAGAGGCTATAGAACTTCACTGGGATACCAGATCTGCCACTGGGTGAAGTACATTTCTTTCCCTAAATCTGTTTTTGTTTTTGTTTTTGTTTTTGTTTTTGTTTTTCAAGGAGCTGAAGACAAATAGGAAACTATCTTTCTGTAAGGTGGGGTGGACAAGAATACTACCTGTCTTCCTGAAGTTGTGCTTTTAGAGTTGCAGAGAATACAGGAACTATTTTAACTTTAGGACACATAAATGTCCTTATGAAGACCTGCTAAGAATTTATGGTAGGAGAGTATATTTTGGGTTACATTCCATTCAAAGAAACAAATTATCACAATGATTTGTAATATCAATATGACAATATTTTCTCAAAACCCAAAGGACAAATGAGATCTCCCTTATGAATACCTTTGATATCTCATAATCATTTATGAAACACAGCTTCTTAAAAATCATGGCCTACAACCATTTTAGACTTCTTAGATTTTTTTTTGTAAGTCAAATATTACCTAAAATGGAACTATAAAACACTACAAATAGAAAAAATGAATACATTCCAGACGAAGCAGAAATACTTGAAAAGCTTCAAAGGAACAAACACAGCAATATGATAGCCTAACAAAAGATGGAATCAAGAAAGGAGGCTATACCTAAACATTCTCATTTTTTTCCTATTTTTTTATCCCTAATCATATACTTTTTGAGTCTTGCTCACTACAAAAGGTATCTTTACCTCAAGTTTTCATAGGACACTTTGTGCAATAGAAAGTTCTGGTCTTTGCTTGTACCTCCTGGGAGGTGACTCAAAGCCCTTGGGATGTCTTAGGTAAGGGCATCTATTTACCTGGGGACCTTGGGTCATGTCTGATAGTCTATGCTAATACTGTGATTTATGCTGGGGGCCTTGGATCATGCAGTAGCAGCTTCATCCATGTGAGTGATCAGCCATGCCAACATGACCAATTGCCAATAAAACGCTTACATATTTAGGCTCCAGTGAACATCCCCGGTTGGCAATACTTCCTCTGTTACTGTGAAAAGTAAGTGAGGAATCTGGCTCCTGATTAAAAAACCTATGTATGATTTTTCAGGTCTGACCATAGGCAATTGCAAAGGCTTTACTTGGCAGGCTTTATGGAGCAAACTTGTCTTCCCCACACCAAACTTAGTGCACAGCCAATGCATGCCAGTCTCTGAAGGGATTTGCAATCAAGGATTCAGGACTCTCTGGCCTGTTAGGCTCTTTCACATATGTACATTCTTAGCCCTGGGACCTTCATTCCTAGGTCTCCATCTGAGGCCTTCCCACAAGGTCCCTTTCAGGTGCCCCTGCTGAGGACTGCTTACTGGGGGAGGAGAGGGCAACTTGAAGACACTCCTGCACCCCTTCACTCACTACCTAGTATCTTTCCACTTCCATCCCTTCTCTTCCCCTCCCTCCAAAATCAGGATCCACAGAACTGCTGGAGCATTTTGTGCAGAGCTCCCTCAAAAGTGAGATGAGCTCCCTGTCTGGCTAATCTACCTGACCATAAACCAGTAGCCATTCCATGGGGGAAAATAGAACGTGATGAGTCAATGCTTTCTCAAGTTTCAGACTGCTGATTGCATTGCAGCTGTAGTTATATCTTAACTCTTTCATTTTTGACTTGTTGCTGTAAGTGGCTACTAGGATACCTGGCAACTCAGCTTTCTCTCTCTTCCAGCTCAGTGGAATTCCTGATAGTGATGCTTTTCCCATCACTCCCAACTTAGAGGACAACTGGAAGCCCTATCTTGCTTCCTGTCCTACATGCCTTTTTTCCTGTTACTAATTTTAATATGTATTTGTTTGCTGTAATAAACAGTCCCATGATTATAGTTGCTCTGCTGAGTTCTGTGAGTCCTAGTGAATTATTGAATCTGAGGGTAGTCTTGGGGACCTTAGATCATGTATGCATTTAAAAATATATTAAGAAAACAATGTGTAAACATTGCTTTTAATACAGGTCTGTGTTTTCTAAACTCAAATATAAGAAATCAGAAAAATCTCCAGAAATATATTAAAATTTTATGTAGTGTCATCAGGAGGATTTGGATGTACTTCTGCTTCCATCAAAAGAACCAAGAAACTCTTGGCAGGTGAATTCCAATTTAACAATCAAAGGTTCAAACAGGGTAGATGTATTTAGCTATAGTGAACATAAGGTATGAAAGTGAAATAGTAAAATTATAGTAGAATCACTTGCTTTAAAAAATTGATTTCCTTTTAAAAATGATTTCTGTAACTACTAATATTTCCTGTAGCATTTAAAGATCAAAGTTGGTATTTCATAGTTGAAGGGGCAAATAGTAGTCAGCTAAATCAATGTGCTAATTTTTATTTGAAAAAAACAAGACACAGAAGAGACTTAAGACACAAGCTGAGTGAAGTAAGTCAGTCGGAGAAGGACAAACATTATACGCTCTCATTCATTTGGGGAATATAAATAATAGTGAAAGGGAATATAAGGGAAGGGAGAAGAAATGTGTGGGAAATATCAGAAAGGGAGACAGAACGTAAAGACTGCTAACTCTGGGAAACGAACTAGGGGTGGTGGAAGGGGAGGAGGGCGGGGGGTGGGAGTGAATGGGTGACGGGCACTGGGGGTTATTCTGTATGTTGGTAAATTCAACACCAATAAAAAATAAATTAAAAAAAAAGACACAGTTAAGATTGCAGATTAAGTTAGTGGCAGAGAACACTTCTAGATCATCTGACTTCACATCAGGTTTCTTACCTAGAGCTTTATGTTCAAAACTTACAGTGAAATCCACATTTACCAAAATTAAGTTTCCATTTTGGGGGACCATTTTTTACACATAATTTTGGAAGAAAGGAGATAGAGATTTACTGCCACTGCTCATGTGAAGTCATTGGGTTATATGTGCATAATACTGAAGTACACACAAAGCATTTTCTATTGCTGTTTAGGGTTTTAAAAGTAGCATACTTCACATACAGAGCTTGATAGAAAGGAATAAATATTAATGGCTAGATTTATATTCATGCAAATTTGTTATTCAGACCACAACCAATAATAAAAATAATTTAGAAATGATATGGTGGATCAGTAGGTATAAATTTGGAAGGAGCTCATAAGATGACTCTGCTATCTTTCCATTTCCCCAGGTTGAGAAACATGGTTCTAAGTTCTGCTCAGAAGATAAGATATGGGATACCTAGGTGGCTCAGTGGTTGGGCATCTGCCTTTGGCTCAGGGTATGATCCCGGGGTCCTGGGATCAAGTTCCACATCAGACTCCCTGTAAGGAGCCTGCTTCTCCTTCTGCCTATGTCTCTCCCTCTCTCTCTCTTTCTCATGAATAAATAATAAAATCTTAGAAAAAGAAGCTAAGATACAAGAATACATGCAAATCTGGGGAATAATCTGTATGTCTATGAGAATTTAAAAGCACAGACATGAGTTAGGGAAAGACTATGGAAAATAACTTCAGGGGATCCCTGGGTGGCTCAGCGGTTTGGTGCCTGCCTTAGGCCCAGGGCATGATCCTGGAGTCCCAGAATCAAGTCCCACATCGGGTTCCCTGGATGGAGCCTGTTTCTCCCTCTGCCTGTGTCTCTGCATCTCTCTCTCTCTCTCTGTCTCTCTCTTTCTGTGTCTCTCATGAATAAATAAAATAAGACCTTAAAAAAAAAAAAAGAAAATAACTTCACAATCTGGCACCAACAGACATGAGCAATTGGAAAGTATAAGAAAACACACAAAAATTAAGGAACATGATTGGTGAAGGGATTATAGCATAGCAATATGGGCTATACTATAGTATAGTATACTTGCAGGGTCAGAATTTTCTACTAGAGAGAGAGTACAGATCAAAATAGTTGCAATGTCTTGTAAATCTTGTGCAAAGGAAATGGAGAACTTGTAGGAAATAAGAATTCATGTCTCTCAGGATTCCAGATAAGAATGAGAAGTGAAAACCTAGGAAAGAAGCAAAAAAGGAAAGTTAGGAAGCAATAATGTATATGAGAGTTACTGGTTTTAATGAGTGTGGTAGTGGTGGGGGGAAATGAGAAGTGGTGTGATTCTAGATACATTTTGAAAATAGAGCCAATAATATCAAGAAAATAACATAATGGATTAGATGTTGATGGAATTATTCCATATTTTTGGCTTGAGCTACCTTAAGAATTGATATTATTGGGATGCCTGGGTGGCTCAGTGGTTGAGCATCTGCCTTCAGCTCAGAATGTGATCCCAGGTCTGGGGATGGATTCCCACATTGGTCTCCCCACAAGGGGCCTACTTCTCCTTTTGTCTATGTCTCTGCCTCTCTCTCTGCATCTCTTATGAATAAATAAATAATGAATACTAAAGAAAAAAATGAATGGATGTCATTAACTGAGATGGGGGGACATGTAAGAGGAACAATATTGAGAATTAGGAGTTCAGTTTCAGACATGTTAAGTTACAGTAATTATTCAATATCCATGTGCAGATGAATAGTAAGAAGTTATATACAAAATTGGAGAAGATGGGGCAGCCCCGGTGGCGCAGTGGTTTAGGGCCACCTGCAGCCTAGGGCGTGATCCTGGAGACCCAGGATCGAGTCCCACGTCGGGCTCCCTGCATGGAGCCTGCTTCTCCCTCTGCCTATGTCTCTGCCTCTCTCTCTCTAGCTGTGTCTCTATGAATAAATAAATAAAATCTTTAAAAAAAAATTGGAGAAGATGATAAGAGATTGGGATGGAAGTACAGTTGGGAGTCATTCATTTTTGTTTGGCCTTTAAGGTCATAAAACTAGAGAAGTCACCAAGGGGGTGAGTATGATAGAAAGGAAAAGAGTCCAATGGCTAACCTCTAGGGTATTCTGATGTTAAGAAGTTTGGGACATGAGGAAGGACTAGTAAAAAAAGACTCAGGAAGAGGGGCCATTGGAATAGAAGGAAAACCAGGAGGCAGCGGATTTCTGAGAGCCAAGTAGAGAAAAAGTGTGGGGAAAAAAGTGTAGGTAAGTAAAATGAGAACAGAGAGTTGACATTGGATTTAGCATCATGGACGTTACTAACATACTTGACAAATTAATGGCATGTTGAAAGCAAAGTCTGATTGGGCTGGAGTGAAGGAAGACTGAGAGGAGAGAAATTGAGGACACAAGTATAGGAAACACTTTCTTTTAGTTTTGTTGTAAAAGAACACACAAAAAAAATCAAAAGGATCTGGAGGAACAATTGGAATTAAATGAGGTTTTGTTTTTTGTTTTTTTCCCCCCAAATATTAGAACTAACGGGACAATTGTATGCTGAAAGGAATGATTCGGGATTCAGTAGAGAGGTGAAGTTTTATGATGCAAGTGAGAGCAGAGAATTATCAGAGCAATGTCCTTGAGTCTAAGAGAGGGACTGGATTCCAGTGAACAATTGGAGAGGCTGGTCTTGGTTGTAAGTGCATATCATTCATCTGCAACATTTTGAGGAAAGACAATATGTAGCTGAGCATCCTCTGCTGCTTCCAGCAGCCACAAGCTCAAGGAACGCCATCCCACATGATCCAAAAAGGATTATCTACATTGCTGTTAAAAACATCAAATATAAAGAAAAAATTACATTAAAGGAAGTAACAATGAGTTGGGAGCTAAAATCCCTAAGGAATGGGAAAGAGATAAACAGGGATTCTTAGAAAAATGGGTCATGGAGAGACTGTAGCTGTCTAGTCCAATTTCAAGAGATTCAAAGCTGGGACTTTTGGGAGATGAGGAAGAGTGAAAGGAACAAAGACCATATCCATTTTCTGTCCTGGTCCAGTGCTTTGCATGCTATAAAAACAAACAAACAAACAAACAAACAAACAAACAAACAAATGCCAGCATAGAGGAGGGCTACAAAGAAGCCACACCCTCAGATCAGATCTAGAGCTTATGCAGAGGAAGCAAGAAACAAGGCATTCAGAAAAGAGCTGGATATTATTGGTGAATTTACTAATGATGGACAATATATCCCCAAGGGCACAGTGGGCTGATTAAGGAAGTTGAAGAGGTTGGAGATGCGAAAAAGCAGAGGATGTCCAGAGCCTTTGGGGGATTATGAAGTGGGAAATAAAGGATAACATGGGAGCTCAATTTTGATCCTATTATTATGTAACATGTGTTTCCCCGCGTCAACCCTAACCTAAGATGTAACTTTGTCATAAGTAAACCATATTTCTCTGGCTTTCTCTATGCTTGTATTAGTTTCTAGAGGCTGCCTAAAGTTGATGGCTTAACACAACAGAAATGTTTTCTTTTACGGTTCAAAAATCAAGGTGCTGGCAGGGCTCTACTCCATCCGGTGACTATAGGCAAGAATCCGTTCTTTGTCTCTTCCAGCTTCTGGTGGCTGTTGGCATTCCTTGTCCATCCGCATCACCATTATCTGCCTCTGTGATCACATTGTCATCTCTTCTCCTGAGTGTGTTCTCCTCTTCTGTATCTTATTATAAGGGCTCTTACCATTGGATTTAGGTCCTACCCAGTTAACCAGATCTCCACATCTCAAGACCTTAACCACATTTATGAAGACATTTTTCTCCAAATAAGGCACTGTGCATCAGTTCTAGACATCAGGACACAAACATAACATTGGGGGGGGGGGCTATCATTCAAAAGAATGCAATGACTAATATATTTGGGACCTCTAGGCTCATTCAAACTTTCAGCAGTATCTCTAGGATTACCTAAGGGGATGTGACAAGTGTTTGTGCATTAGTCTGCCCAGTCTTATCATTTTTCTGATCCTGGTCTTTTCTGGCCACATTTGGTGAGATCTTCTACCAATGTCAATGTTGCCTATGAAATCTTTTGAGGTAACTTCATCGGGGAAGCCCTTACCAGAGTATCATTTCATGAAAAACTATTAAGTTTAGCTTTAATCCAATGTTGCTCTTCATGGTGCCACAACTGTCCTAACCACCACTACCTCTACCAGAGACCACTCTGGACTCTGCCAAGGCTTAAGGGTTGACAGGAGCCTTTGAAGTTCCAGAGAAGCAAGGCTGCATTCTTCAGAGCCCTCTCTGTCTGTGTGCCAAACTTCAACAATAATCCACTCATGGTCAGTATTATTTCAACCTACTTCACAACTGCAACAGTGAAATAGTGAAGCAAACTTCTGATACCTATAATTTTATCCATAAGTGCATCGCTCTGTTAATCATTGGAATTTAATAATAATTCATTAATATTGAATATTCATTTTATATTTAAATATCCCTGATTTTCTTTCAGATAGTTCCAGTTCATTTATTGAATCAGAAGCCTAACAAAATTCACCCATTAAAACAAGTTGATAGACTTTCTTATATATATACATGTGCATATATACATATATATTTAAAATATAATATGTATTTATAAAAAATCTATAGCTATGTATAGAGAGATTCTGAAATGTCTTTTAATCTACTCCCTCTCTGCTCCCTCTCACTTTCTCCTTCTCCCTCTCTCTTCTGTCTTCATGGGTTTTAAATTATACTTTTATCAGGAGGCACAAAAATGTCCGGTAGCCTTCATTGTAATGATATTACAATCAGTATATTTGGTTGTTGTCCACATAATCCAATTATTATAGAGCGTCTCTTTAGCTTTTCACTTGATGGTTTCAGCAGGCATTGACAATTATTAAACAGGTTCAATATCTTATTAGAGATTACAAATTGATAATATTCTAATTATACCATTTCTTCTTTGTTTATTAGTTGGAATATTTTATAAAGAGAAATTTCCCTTTCACCAGCTGTTTGGTTCCTCAAAGATACTAATCATATGGGTGAGGTGGGATATTTACAAAATGCTTGCCCCTTATAAGGTTTCACCATAGTTAGTGCTCTAAGAATGCTCCAAAGATAATGTGTGCCTATATTTTTACTGCCATTGTGGACTCATAGATCAAAATATATTTTGTTATATTTCAATCCAGTGCAGCTACTATGTATATAACAGTGTAATCTGAATATCATACCACAATAGTGTATAAAGGTATTCCTCCTTCCCCTTTGTACTACGTCTGTATAGTACTATTCTCCATTGTAGATATAACCCTAGTTTATTTATACAACTCTCTAATGATGAAGCTTTGGATTATTTCCAGGCTTTAGCTAATAAATAATCACTAATACCTTTAAAATTTAGATTATTCACTTAATTTTGGATGATTTCTCTCCCAAGAGGACATTTGGCTCTTCATTTGAATGCACATTGACTTAAACTGGATCTTCTTACAATTAAAGGGTTTTCATGATTTTAGTTTTTATACACTTTAAAAATTATAAATTATAAGACAAAATAGTTTTTTAAAGCTATGACTAAGACATCTTTTGGAATATATCCAAAAGTTGATTTATTGGACAACAAAATATTTTGGATGATTAATATGTTGAGGAATTCAACTGAAAATAAATCAACTCACTGTCCTTAAAATGTGGTTTTAAAATAATTTATATCTTTGTGGAAATCAAAATAGGAAAAAAGTTGGTTGATAAGTTATTTGTAGTCAGAATAATATATGATTATATCATTAGGAAGTCACTAGTATGTTTTTGCATTTTTTAAAAACCATATTTTATTTATAGTTGAAATCATAAACACATGTACTTGAAATTAGAAGAAAAAAGCTAAAATTATGATTAGTCACCCATCCCTGTGAGATGCTGGCTTCCTGAATATTATAGAAACAATTTCAAATAACAACTTTAATTTTAAGTAATTTTCACTTCCCTGGTTGCCCATAGTTGTTTTTTTCCCCCTCACTGTGAAAAGAATCATTATTTTCCTTCTTTCCTTCTTTCCTTTTTTCTTTTTTCTCTTTCTTTCTTTCTTTCTTTCTTTCTTTCTTTCTTTCTTTCTTTTTTTCTTCTTTCTTTCTTCTTTTTCTTTCCTCTCTCCTTCCTTCCTTCTTTCTTCCTTACTACTTATTTGTAATATATTATGATTTTTTGCTAATTTCCCTTCCTAAATTTTACTCCTCTTCAGCCTGAAACTAAATTGCATTTGTTATAAAATCATGATGCACAAATTTCATACAAAAAATAATGGCTTTTAAGAGTCTTCTTTCAGAAGATTTACTAAACAGAACAATATACAAACAAAATATCCAAAATTTTCATTATTTATGAAAATCTGTGTTCATTGAATCAAATTGTTTTTACACTTCTTTCTTTTTCTTTCTTTCTTTCTTTCTTTCTTTCTTTCTTTCTTTCTTTCTTTTCTTTCTTTCTTTTTTTCTTTCTTTCTTTCTTTCTTTCTTTCTTTCTTTCTTTCTTTCTTCTTTCTTTCTTTCTTCTTTCTTCTTTCTTCTTTTCTTTCTTCTTTTCTTTCTTTCTGTCATAAGTGACAGAAAAACAAAGTAAATTAGGCTGGGGTGGGGGCATAGCATTAAATAAAGGAATTAATTGAACTGTAAAAGGATGAATGAGAAGTGGATCTTGCTTCAGGTATGGGCCAAACAATTCAGGACTGGGATTGCCTCCATCTTTTGGGTTAGCTTCCTCTATATTAATTCCATTATCCAAAAGACTTATTCTCTGTTGGTCTCAGGAGAACTGCCAGCATCTCATAGGACTGTGTCAGACAGCAAGAGTCTTTTTTGAAGGTTTCCAGAACATATCCTAAGATTAATTTCAGTGAGATTCACTATGAACCAATATCTGGAGTCAGGGGAATTCAATGTGCCAGTTTTCTTTGGCCTGAGTGCCTCACTAGATACCATGTTGAGAGAATCAGGGAACAGTGGATTCTAAAACAAAATTCCATTTTTTGTATGTAAGAGAACAAATGGATAAAGGAAAACAATCAAAGAAATGTCTTAAGAGATTCTAATAATTGCTAGTTGTTGTTTTTTTTTTAAAGATTGTTTTAATTTACTCATGAGAGACACACAGAGAGAGAGAGAGAGAGAGAGAGAGAGAGAGAAAGGCAGAGACACAGGCAGAGGGAGAAGCAGGCTCCATGCAGGGAGCCCGACGTGGGACTCGATCCCAGGTCTCCAGGATCAGGCCCTGGGCTGAAGGCGGTGCTAAACCACTGAGCCACCCGGGCTGCCCAACTGCTAGTGTTTGAAAAAAATACTTTCCTAATAAGTCAAACCGATGTTTTAATAGGTTTTGTCTATGTTTATATGTTCTTCATTGTTTAGAAGATGTCTTAATCTTTGAAACCTAAACTGAGGGCAGCCCCGGAGGCTCAGCAGTTTACGCTGCCTTCCGCCTGGGGTGTGATCCTGGGGTCCTGGGATCGAGTCCCACGTCCGGCTCTCTGCATGGAGCCTGCTTCTCCCTCTGCCTGTGTCTCTGCCCACCCCCCCCCCCTTTCTGTGTCTGTATGAATAAATAAATAAAATCTTGAAAGAAAGAAAGAAGAAAGAAGAAAGAAAGAAAGAAAGAAGAAAGAAAAGAAAGAAAGAAAGAAAGAAGAAGAGAAAGAGAGAGAGGGAGGGAGGGAGGGAGGGAGGGAGGGAGGGAAGGAAGGAAGGAAGGAAGGAAGGAAGGAAGGAAGGAAGGAAGGAGAAAGAAAGAAGAAAGAAAAGAAAGAGAAAAGAAAGAAAAAGAAAGAAAGAAAGAAAGAAGAAAAGAAAGAAAAGAAAGAAAGAAAGAAAGAAAGAAAAAAAAAAAAAAAAAAGAAAAAAAGAAAAAAAAAAAAGAAAAAAAAGAAGAAAGAAAAAAAAAAAAAAAGAAAAGAAAAAAAAAAAAAAAAAGAAGAAAGAAAAAAAAGAAAGAAAGAAAGAAAGAAAGAAAGAAAGAAAGAAAGAAAGAAACCTGCACTGAATATTGCATTTGGGACATTAACTTATTTCTGAGACAAATAGGGATGAGAAAAAGTGAGAAAATTAAATACTGCTTTATTGCTTTATGAGCTTCTGCTTTCCCTGCTTCTTTTCCTTCCTTGCTTTCTCTTAGTCTTCATATTTTCTATTTCCCTTCATTACTCACTCCTTATTTCCTCTTTCATCTCTTTTATCACTTCTTGTCATTTGTTTTCTATTTCCTTATTTCTTCTTCTCTCTCTGACTTTTCTCTTGGCTGTGCCTTTTTCTCATTCCTTAGTCTGCTTCAAGGTGCTCACCTTTCATCTCCAAAATCTCCTTCTCCTCTTTCTAAACCAAAGGGTAGAGCCAGAATGACTTAAATAAGTTCTTAATGGATAAATTTCTCTTTGTGTAAGAAAAATGAGTACTAGACAGACCAGAGTCCTCTGTGCTCTGGTCTCAGTTCTATCAAAGTTCTCACCATCAGTGATCCCTGTCACTTCTTTATCTTCAAGTACCTTAAACACATTCTCTTTCCTGGCATAAGGAATTGATCTTACCAAGAGCAATAACTAAATACAGTTATCAAGTTAGTCTTAGCTTGATATTAATTGTTTTGTGGCACTTTGCACTGTTTAATTTATCCAACTTGAAACATTTTCTTAATTTTCAGGACACAATACTTCACTCTATTCTAGATAGATTTCTCCATTTATATGAAACTATATAGCAATAACTCTCAGTGACATTCAATTGCTGCATATATGCTCACGTGTATTGTCAATTTTCTTTTTGTGTGTGTAGGATCTCTTCTCTATCTCCTTCAGGAGAAGAAACCATAGTATAAATATGTGTATCTCCAGCACTTGGCAGAGTATTTCACATAAGATTTTCTGTAAATAAGTTTCTGACAGTCTTATTAGTCTCTTTCTACCATCAAGTTTTATAAATGATTCAAAAGCAAGTGATATATATGCAAGAAGAAAATTACACTTACAGCATATGAATTTCTCTTTAGCAACAGAGGACAAAATAACATTTTCAGCAATTCTTTGTATTGGAATGAACTGAGATTCAAAATTTGATAACTATATTTCATTTATTTCTATTAATTAAGATTCATTTACTGAGCAACCACTCTGTGAACTTTGAGTCACATACTGAAACTTTGAGTCTTGTTTAGCCAGATGGCAGCAGTGTTTATAATGAAGTAACTTGGCCTTGGATTCTTGATCTACCACTTTTTCATTACAACCTTTGAAGAGTTGCTTGCCATCTTTCACTGTTTTCTTGTTTGCAAAATGGAGTTATTTACATGTATCTCATAGGATTTTCTGAGGATTAACTGTGATAGAGCACATACAACAAGTATGATGGTTTTGAAGAGCTTTCTAATATAGATACACCTGTTGGTAAGCTAACCAGGCTTCTGAATCTTGTCCATTATGAGGGATAAGCTACGAAGCTAGAGTCAAGTGGAAAAAGGTCATGATGTGTAAGACGTGGAAAGCCAAAACTCACTCCTTCTGGTAAATACATAGGAGGGAGGAGGTGGGGAGAAAAAAGATCTAATCTTGATTCTTGAAGATTACAGAAAAAGGAGAAAGAATAAATAGAGTGATACAGGTGAGCCTAACTACCTAAAGATAAATCTGTTGAGTGAAAGTGGGATAGAAATATTTTGCCAGCTCATGTTTTGGAGACTATCTTGTAGGTTAACTACTCTACAAATGTTTTGCCTTTTTTTTCCGACATGTGGGGACAAAGGTAGAACTTATATGAACTCTCACCATCAACCTTTAGTGCCCAGTGGTATGAACTGGGCAAGAAATTCTTACCTACCCAGGAGAAAAAGACTCAGAAGGTGACTGAGCGTGTATCACAGGTCATATGGGGAATAAACAAAAAGTGGCCTGGAAAATTTTAGTTTGCACTGCCAGATCTGGGCTAGTATGTGGCATCACGGTCAGACTTTGTAGATCTGTCACAAAAATGAAGGTGAGATAGTTAGCAATGGCAGGCTATCAGGTCCTGACTCAACAGAGCTTCCAAAGCAACTCCTGCAGTGGGATTAAAATATTATGAGCAAACACCACAAAGATATGCAATATGTAGGCATTGCAGGAATTTCCTTATGATTCCTGAGAGAACCAATAAACAATGGCCACGTCTGAGGATCTCTTCTCCACATCCATGAAGACATGGTAATCTCATTTTGCACTGAGGTGAAGAGAAGAATTGGAGAGACTGGGTTACTTGAAGATAATTTTTTTTTTTTTAGACCATCCCAGATAGGGAGTAGAACTTTGAAAAGACTGGATATTTTAAGTGAGAGGAGATTGTTTATTCTAGCAGGTACTGTAATATTAATAACTAGAAAGTTGCAAAATCTTCCCTTGAGGAAAGTCAAAGTAGTTTTATAATATCAAACCACATTTTCCCAGACATATGAGTCTAAGTAATAATTTTGACCTGTTTTGGTCTGAATTCCCCCCCAGGAAACAGTTTGATTGTGTGTGTAAGGGGTCAGGGAGGCTTTAGGGAGAGCAATGAGAGAAAAAAGTAGGAAGTCAGGTATGCCTGATTGAGCCAGTCACCACTCTGAGTGGGACATAATGCTGCTGTGACCACTCACTAGTGGCCATACAACCTTGATCAAGTGTTAAGTTCCTCAGACTTCCAGGTTTGCACAGGTGTGATGGCTCCTGATTCTTTGCAAGAATTCCTTCAACATCAGAGAAAAGCCAGGACAGCAAATGAGCAATGTGAAGTATAACAGTGGCAAAAGCGCTGCCAGGTCACACTGTGCAAAGCTGGTAGCTGCAAAATGGCTGAAGTAAAAGGCAGATTAACAGGCTATAGGGTGGAGCCAAAGAGGTACCCGGATTCCAGCCTCACTACAGACAGGAATTACTCACCAGAGTTCCTGGCACAGAGTAAGTGCTGAATAAATGAAACCTATTTTTATCACAAGACACATTTCCTATGAATCACACACACTCTTAGAGCCCATTACATAAAATGGCACCATGTATAACAGCAAATAGCATCTAAAGAGAGGATGAGGGCTTTGTGTGAATGAATAAATGCAAACAGATATACACTACTGTCTTCAATAAGCTCAGAGTCTTATAGAAAAAGAAAATTTTAAAGTAATTATAATTATAATATGATTATATAATTATAACTTTAAAGTATTATAATTACTATAATTTTATAGTAATTTATTAGTATGGTCATAAACACTTTTGTGTTCATTGGGTTATATATACCTTTATGCTGTGCTTTGTTCTAAATATTGTCATTAGATAATGAAATTATATACAACATATAGAAGCAATACCAAGAAGACAGAGCAAGATGAGATCAGGAAATACTTCCCAGGTGAGGAAATATCTCACAAAGACATTACTGTCGAGCCAACACATAATAAAACATGCCTTATAAAAAGGCAATCCCTAGGGTGTCCTGCAGGGTAAATATACGCAATTAATTAGCAGGCAGGATAAAGATAACATAGTTGGTTACACATGTAGGGTTTGGGGCCAGACTGCCTAGATCAGATCCCATCTTACTAGCTTCATTCCTTTTAGCAAATTACTTAATCTCTCTGTGCCTTAATTTCTTCATTTGGAAAAGGTATATTAAAAATAGTAGCTCTCGTGAGAATTAAATAGTTTAATTCTGATAAAACACTTAAAATAATGCCTAATGCACAAAATGTATTGTAAAAGCATTTGCTGTTTTTTAAATAAATGTTTTATTATTTTAATATTCCTGGCTATTAAAGAAAGTATATATAAGTAGAGGAGAGATAATTACATTTCGGATTTTGAGAGCAAGATAAGATGATAGATAAAGACTGTAAAGAAGCCAAAAATGTAAACTTAATGGGCATTAAAAACATTTTCAAGCGATGGGCCAGTAGAAGAAAATGATATGAAGGAAGACAGGAATTGGAGTTGGATTCAAGCTGAGATATGTGGCTTCTCTAATAAGTGTAGGACTATAGAAAACTTGAAAAAATATGGTTATGCTATACCATTTCTAGGAAAGGGTAAAGATTAGTAATTCTTAGTAGAAAGGAATAAATATATTTAAAAAACAGAATAAAGCAAACAAACCAGTAAAAATCTTAGGAAGAAAATGAGTGGTATTCGATGCCTTTCTATCAAGAGGCATAGAATATATTAGTTCATAACTAATTAACCACATGTGCTATAATTAATGAACCTCAACATTTCTGTGACTTAACACATCAGCACAATAGAAATGTAATTTGCTCCAGTGACTGTCTGAGTGTTCCTTTTTTGGTGGAGGGAAGTGGGGTTGGAATCTGTTACATATAATCATATAGCCTGGCTCCAGGCTGTTGGAGGCTTTGCCATTTCCACACACATGAATTTCCAATTTACCATGGATGTTGGCCAGCCACAAGGTAGGGAAAGAGAGAATAAAGAAGATGTGTTTTTTCACCATCATGGCCCAGAAGTGACATTCATGATTTCTATTCATATTTCATTGGTACATGGTCTTCCTAAATGCAAGTGGAGCTGGGATTCCTAGTCTCTGGATAAGCAGTCATTTCCCTATCACAATCTTGTTTTATAGAAGAGGGACCCTGAATTTTAGTGAACAGTTAGCTGTATCTGCCATAGGAAGTATCTTCCCTGTAGACTGGATATGGAATATATCTTATGAAAACACGTGTAAGGCCATTTTGTTTACTTGGCTTAAGTTGAAAAGATGTTATCATCTGTTTTTCCAGATGAAGAATAGAACTTAAAGTCAGGAAACAGAACAAACAAACAAAAAAATCAACCAAGCAAATAGCAATAACAAGGAAAGATACTGGGAATAAATATAAGATATGGAAGACCATATTTTGCTTTTCTGAACATCAGTTTATAATAACAGTATGGGTTGAATCCTGAATAGGAGTTAAATTTACCATCTGAAGCCTGGGGAGAAATATGTTTGGCAGTGATTTTGTGGTATTTAAATTTAAGCATTTAATAGTTTTTAAGGCATAATTCACATACCATAAAATTGACACATTGTAAATATACAGTTGGATTATTTTAGTACATTTGTACAGTTCTGTAACATCAACGCAATCCATTTTTAGAACACTTCTAACACTGCAAAAAGCATGAAACCTCGCTTACACCTCCAGCCTTAGGCCAATGCTGATCTGGTTTCTGAATCTACATTTAAAAAAAATTATTTATTCATGAGAGACACAGAGAGAGAGAGAGAAGCAGAGACACAGGCAGAGGGAGAAGCAGGCTTCCCACAGGGAGCCGGATATGGGACTCCATCCCGGGACTCCAGGATAACGCCCTAGACCAAAGGCAGGCGCCAAACCGCTGAGCCACCCAGGGATCCCCTGAATCTACATTTTTACTTCTTCCAGGAATTTTATAAAAATCAAGTTGTACAATATATAGTCATTTTTATTTTCCTTTTACCCTCAGTATAATGTTCTTGAGATTGATTTATGTTGCTACAAATATCAATAGCTCTGTTGTTTTCATTAAGTGACATTTCATTTAATAGATATAATGTATTTTACTTATCTATTAAGTAATAGATCCACCTATTAATGGACACATGAATTGTTTCATGCATTGACTATTACAAAGAATGCCACCATGCACATTAACATACAAGCCTTTTGTGGACATGTTTGCATGTCTTTGGGAAGACATGTAAAAGTGGAACTGCTGGATCATATACTAAGCACATGTTTAAGATTTTAAGAAACTATTAAACTTTCTAAAAATTACAGTTGTATTTTCCATTCCTACCACAAATACATGAGTGTCTCATTTTCCCACACACTTGTCAAAACTTGGTATTGTCAACACTCAAGATTATTGTGGTTTTGATTTAAATTCCTGCAGTGAGGGGCACCTGGGTGGCTCAGGTGGTTAAGTGTCTGCCTTCCGCTCAGGTCATGATCTCAGAGTCCTTGGATCCAGCCAGAGTCAGGCTCCCCACACAGCAAGGAGTCGGCCTGTCCCTCTCTCTGTGCCCCCCAATCTTGCTCACACACTCTCTCTCTCAAATAAATAAGATCTTAAAAAAAATTCCCCCAATGAACAATTATATTGAACATGTTTTCAATTGCTTATTAGTAATTTATATATCTTCTTTGGTGCAACATTTATGCAAATATTTTCCCTTTTACTGCTTTTTGTCTTTTTTGTTATTGTTATAAGATTGCTTGATAGCTTCTGGATAGAAGAACTTTTTTTTTTTAAGTGAGAAAACAAGAGAATGGGGAGGGAGAGAAAGGCAAAGGGAGAGGGAGAGAGAGAATCCCAAGCAGGCTCCACACCCAGTGTAGAGACCATCTCAGGGCCAGATCTCACCATCCTGAGACAATGAACCTGAGTTGAAACCAAGAGTCAGATGCTTAATCTATTGAGCCACCCAGAAGCCCCTGGATACAAGATTTTTATCAAATATATATTTTGTAAGTATGCTCTTCTCTCAATTTGTAACACCCTCTTTTTTTTATGATCTCAGTGGTAAGCATGGAATAATAAAGTTTTTAACTTTTATGAAGTCCAATATATCACTATTATTCCTCCTAGGATCATGCTTTTGATGTAATATCTATGAAATGTTTGCCTAGTCCAAAGTCAGAAAAATTGTTTCATGTAGTTTTTTTTAAGAAGTTTTATTTTACTCTCATGTTTAGCTTAATAAATTAAATTTATTTAAATATTAAAATTATAACATTTCTGAAATATTCCTATAACACTTAAAAGAAATATGTTTATTCAGAGGAAGAATCAATTTTATAAAGCTAGTTTTCCCTAATTAGGATAGATAACCCCATTATCCCTTTATGGATAGATAAAGTCTAATGCAAGCAAAAAAAGTTCATCAGTATTTTTCTAATGAACTTGACAAGCTAATACTAAAATTTATAAGGAAGAACAAATATCTAAAAAATACACTTCAAGTGTGAGAAACTTGGCATTCAAAATACCAAACTGGGGCAGCCTGGGTGGCTCAGTGGTTTAGCACCGCCTTCGGCCCAGGGTATGACCCTAGAGACCCAGGATCAAGTCCCACGTTGGGCTCCCGGCATGAAGCCTGCTTCTCCCTCCCTCTGCCTGTGTCTCTGCCTCTCTCTCTCTCTGTGTCTCTCATGAATAAATAAATAAAATCTTAAAAAAAAATAAACATCAAATTATCAAACTGTATTTTGACAATATAATAATTAAAATGGTATAATACTGGCTGGTAATCGAACATAGACCAGTGAAATAAAATAAAAAATCCAGAACCAGACCTCATGCATACGGAAACAGCATTTGATGGAAATTGTATTGCAGGTCAATGAAAGAGTGAGAGACCCTCCAATAAATGATGTAAAACAACTGGTTATCCATATGTGGAAAATGAAATTGGATACCTCCTTCTCATCATAAATAAAGTGACTCAAGGGAATTAAATAGTTTGTGAAAAAGGCAGTACCTTCGACGTTTTGGAGTAAAATATAGACTATCATAACATTCTCAAGATAAACATGACTTTAAAAAGTCAAAGTCTAAACACATACAAAATGATATATTGAACACCCTAATATTGAGCCATTTCTGTCTTTTGAGAGACACCATGAGGAATGGAAATTGCCATCTAGGAGATCCCTGGGTGGCTCAGTGGTTTAGCGCTGCCTTCAGCACAGGGTGTGATCTTGGAGACCTGGGATCGAGTCCCACATTGGGCTCCCTGCATGGAGCCTGCTTCTCCCTCTGCCTGTGTCTCTGCCTCTCTCTCTCTCTCTCTCTCTCTCTGTGTCTCATGAATAAATAAATAAAATCCTTAAAAAAAAAAAAAAAAAGGAAATTGCCATCTACAAACAGGCCCGAGAAGACATTTATTCAATTACCAATTAATATTGAGAATATACAAAGAAATATTACAGAGCAGTTATAAAATGAGAAGCAAAATATAATGAAAAAATAGGCAAGAGTAGTAGAGTTCCTAGAAAAACAGACGCAAAGTAAATCAGCATGTGAGCTATTTAACCACTTTAAGAATTTAAAAAATTCAAATGAGGACCACAGTGAAGTTTTTAGCTCTGAATTAGTACAACACCCTCCTGCCCCCAAATTTTAACAGTATTATGCATTATGAGAGCATCAATACCAGAATGTAAAATATGTATATAAATTATTTCCAGCCTTATGGGAAAAAATGTTTTATTTTATAAAATTAAACATTCACATAACCTCGAATCTATTATTTCCATGCCCAGAAATATAACCTAGAAAACTCTTTTCACATGTGCAAACAGATACAAGAAATTTCCCCTACTGTCATCTCTCTTTTGAGTCAAATAAAGTCATTCCATCACTTTTATCATTTTCTGTAGAAACAAGTCACTAGGTCCAGCCTACACTCAAGTTAAGCTGATTATCCATTGCATGAATATTAGGAGACAAAGATCTTTGGTTGTTACTATAGAAGATGTCTATAATAATCTTCTAGAATCTATATGATTTTTAAATCTTATAATCCATTGATCTTTAGTTTATGATCCATTGATACTAACTTCTATAATCATTTACTTTTGAGTGTGATGAGAGTGAAGAGTCAAAGTTCATTCTTTTCCCTGTGGATAACTAGTTGTCCCAAGCACCATTAATTAATAAGACTTTCCTTTGGTTACTTCTCTGCAAGGGCATTCTTATCATCAAATGTTCATATAAGTTTGGTTCCGCTTCTGGATCATCTGTTTCATTAAACTATTTATCTATCTTTGTGACAAAACTATATTGTTAATATCCTAATTAGTGCAGTTTTATAATTAGACATACAATTTTATAGTTTAAATTTTCTATTGTTTCTCTTAAAGAATGTTTGATCATTCTGAGCACCTCTCAGTTCCTTTGATTATTTTTTTAAAGATTTTGTTTTTATTTATTTATTTGAGAGAGAGAAAGAGAGTGTGAGTGGGGGAGAGGAGTAGAGGGAGAGCGACAGGCAGACTCCATGCTGAGCCACCGAGGGCCTATTTCCTGACCCTGAGATCATGACCTGAGCTGAAATCAAGAGTTGGGCACTTAACCAACTCAGCCACACAGGTGCCCCAACACCTCCAGTTCCTTTTAAATTTTAAAACCAGTTTTCTAATTTTCTTTAAGTGAGATTGTGTTGTATCTTTAAATGATTCTGGGAAAATATTAATATCCTTACAATATTCAGGCTTTCAATGAACAAATGTAGCATATATTCTTGATTTTATTTAGCTTTTGATTTCTTACAGTAATATTTTATAATTTTATAGGTAGAAATTGTACACATATTTCATTATATTTACACCTAGAAATTGGATGCGTTTTGTGCTAATTGTAGATTATTTTTGTGGTAAATAGAATTCTAAAGATGTCATCTGCCAGAATGCTACTTCCTGGTTATTCAGTCAAACACTGACCTGGGTATTGCTGTGAAGGGATTTGAAGACATAATTAAGATAATGGAGTTTTAAACAGGAAGATTATCATGGACTATTCATTATATATATATATATATATATATATATATATATACACACACACACACACATATATTACACTCACACACACACACAAACTAATCACTTGTGGCAAAGAAATTTCTCTGGCAGAAATCAGAAATCAGAGATGGGACAAAGGAAACAAAGATGAGACATGGCAAGAAGAGAAGGTCAAAGAGATTTGAAACATAAGAACTAGACCACCACCCCACCTGCTGGCTTTGAAGACAGAAGAAAGGAGCCATCAGACGAGGAATATGGGTGGCTTCTAGAACCCCATGGCCATCAAGAAAACAGAAACCTATAATCTCAAGAAATTGATTTTGGTCATCACTCCAAATGAGCTTGGAAGTAGATTAATCCCCAGAGAGTGCATAGAGGAATGTAGACCTGCCAACAACTTAACTTTGATCTTATGAAACCCAGAGACTAGACCAGCTGAGCCACTCTAGGCCCTGTCTTTTGATCTACAGAACAAGTAATTGATTTTGTTTTAAGCTGCTAAATTTGTGATAATTTGTTATGGCAGCAATAGACAATCAACGTATTTTCTTTTACAGTTCTATTTTCTAGTTGTTTGTTGCTGGTTCATGTATTCAGTTAGATTTTTGTATATTGACTTTGTATTTTTATAAACTTGTTAAACTCATTTATTAATTTATTTGGATTTTTAGTTATATAATTATTATTTGCAAAAAATTGGCAATTTTATTTCTTTATTTTTCTAATCCAAAGTTATTTTATTTTTAAAATTTTTACTTTATTATTCCAAAACTTCTACTATATTATGGTATGGAAATGATGAAAGGGTGTTTCTTATTTCTTTCTCAAATCCAGGTGAAAATTCTCATTTCGTTGTTAAGATTAATATTTCATGCAAGTTTTTTGGATTCTTTTTATTAGACTAAGAACATTTCTATTTGCTTCTGAATTCTTATATATATTGATGCTGAATGTTATCAAATATATTTTCTGCATCTTTGAGATGACTTTTGAGATGATTTTTCTTCTCATTTTTGTCAGTATGGCTAATTATTTTAATTAATTAAAAATGTTAATTCAGACTTATATCCTCAAATAACCAATTATTTATATAATTTATTTACATATTGCTGAATTTAAAAAAAGTATTTCTATGATTATGAGTGATAATGTCCTGTAATTTTCTTTCTTGTAATGATTTTTTCACTGTCAAGTCCATGGTGCCTTCATACAGTAAGATGGAAAAGTTTCTTTTTTCTAGTCTTTTAAATAGTTTATGTAAAATTGGTATTATAATTTTCTTTGGTAGAATTTGGTTTGGTTTCATGATGTCATCTAGGTCTATATTTTCTTTGTGTAATTTATAATATAACAATTTAAAACTATTGAATTTAAATTGATTAATTGTAAATATTTTTTTGTAAAGGGTGGAAGATATGTAGTAATGTTTCCTTTATAATTTTTGATATGGATAATGCATATCCTTGTTATTTGTGTGTGTTTAATAAAACTTACCTGATGTTTATAAATTTGTTTTATTGTTGCTTTTCATTGTATATACTTTTTCTATTTTATTAATTTTGGCTCATTTTTATTATCTTTTTTGGGTACATATTTGGAGGCTAGTTTGTGACTCTTTTCCTGATTCTTGTAGTAGTTACTCAGATCGTTAGTATTTAGCCTTTATTCTTCTCCAATATATAGATTTAAGATTTTAATGGCTCCTCTAAAAATAGTTTAGCTGCATCCATTAAGTTTCAAAATGCATTATTATTAAATTTCAAGTATTGTCTAAACCCTATAGTGATCTTTTAAAGATTTTATTTATTTATTTATTTATTTATTTATTTATTTGAGAGAGAGAGTTCACGAGTTGGGGTGGGGGGAAGCAGAGGGAGATGGAGAAGCAGACTCCCTGCTGAGCAGATAGCCAGATGTGGGGCTTCATCCCAAGACCCTGAGATCACCACCTGGGCTGAAGGTAGATGCTTAATGGACTGAGCCACCCAGGTGCCCCCATAGTGATTTTTTTACTTTGACCTCTTGCTCATTTTATTTTATTTTTAAAAAGATTTTATTTATTTATTCTCAAGAGACAGAGACACGGGCAGAGGGAGAAGCAGGCTCCATATAGGGATCCCGACATGGGACTCCATCCCAGGTCTTCAAGACCAGCCCTGAGCTGAATTCAGCACTAAACTGCTGAGCCACCGGGGCTGCCCCAAGCTCTTTCTCATTTTAAAGCATGTTCTGTATTTTTAGACTAACTGGAGTTCTTCACCTTTTAGCCAGTTTTTACTGTTGCTTCTGTAAATTGCAGTTATCATAATGAGAAAGTAGTCCCAAATGCTAAGTCCATCTCTTTTCTTTTTCCTTAACTTTTGAATCTGGTTCTGCAAAATTTTTTTACTCTAATTATTGTAGGCAATTCTTATAGTCTTGATAATTCTGATGTTTTCAATTTGCTTTAATTTCATTTTTATTATGATTGTTATGATCATTATTTTAATATCTTACCTAATAATAGTTAGCTAATGCAAGAAATAGATATTTTATTTTAGCCTTCACTTACTTCATTGAACTCAAGGACAGACTATCTAGATTAAACTGGCTCACATTTCCTACCTTTTCTTGACTATGCACTGATAAAGATTTCCTTCCTCTACATGACTTACTATTTGTTAGTTGAGGGAACTTTTCTCACTCTGCAGAATGGTTCTTTTTGGACTTCACTTGACAATTGGAAAAAGGCCAAGATGAATTAGAAGAAGAAACAATAAAACCCTCTACTCCTTCCTTTCTAGTGAGCCTTTTGCACATGAGTCATACTGTAATCTTGCCAAATATAGTGACTTTACCAAATATGTAATCTTGCCAAATATGCCAAAAACTCCTCTATGTTTTGAGGAGTCACACATGACCTTGTCTCCTGAATTCCTAAGAAGCAGCTATTGAAAACAGAAAAACTAAAATTGTTGGTTCAGGTATTTTCTATAGCTAATCTTCTGTTACAGGTCATCAGATTCTAATGGAAATGTTACTCTTTATTACAGATTTTCAAATCAATATATACACCATTTTTCCTTTTGACTCCATTTTTCCAAAGTGACCATAATGTTTAGGCATCTGAGCTACTGCATATACAAGAGTGCAAAGCAAATCTACAGCCATATGTGGCTTCAGAGCCCTTTTCAAGGTACATATGTGAATGATAAAAGCATAAAGATAAAGATTAAACATTGATTTGAAGATTAAGGTTACACTTAGTCAAGGAAAAGGGAAATGATCGGAAAGGACTCACAGTGGGTTTCAAACTACACAGTATTTTTTTCTTAATGTGGTTTAGGTATATAGGTATTCAATCGGAAGCTATTCTTTGAACTTATTTATTCTATAGAGTCTTCTAATTAGCAAAAAAAAATGTATTTTATACATACACACACACACACACACACTCCTACACACTCCTACACTTCCATGATAACAATAGCAATCATCTGATAAAGTTTAGGACAATCTACCATTATTTTTTATGACCCAACTTTTTTCTACATTAGCTAAATCAATGAATTACATGGAAATGTAATGGGAATCTCCATTTTTGTATCTTTCCAGTTTCAGAGGGTGGTGCTAATTTATGCTATTGCCCCAGAGATGTGGCTTTTCATTTAGGTTGCTCTTTTGGAGAGAGTTTTACCTACTTCTTCCATTCCTAATAGGTTTTATTCTGTAAGACAGAGAACCATGGCGGGGGAGAGGGGGGGAGTGCTAAGTCTTAAATATATCTATTCTAGTTATACATTCAGGAATTTGAGAAATTAATTAATTCAGAATTATTTCAAGGACTCCTTTAACACATTTTGGAAGATACCTGGAGAAATTTACCCTTTTCTTCTCATTTCCATAAAACTTCACTTGAAATAGTTGTCCACATGGCTCTCTAGGTCCCAGGGATGCATGTGAGTTCAAAAATGGCATCTAATAATTCCCCAAATGTCCAAAGGTATTTTTATTGCTCCAATTCATAGTTATCTTTATAAATGGCCACACATAGCTTTGGACATGCTCAGTAGGAATATTTGCAGTAATGTAACTGTGATCTTGTTTGGGAGCACCTCTTTTGGGGCACCCGGGTGGCTCAGTGGTTGAGTATTTGCCTTTGGCTCAGGGTGTGATCCTGGGGTCCTGGGATTGAGTCCCTCATCAGGCTCCCCACAGGGAGCCTGCTTCTCCCTCTGCCTATGTCTCTGCCTCTGCCCATGTCTCTGCCTCTCTCTCTGTCTCTCATGAATAAATAAATAAATAATCTAAAAATAAAGTAGCACCTTTTTTCCTTTATTTATGAGGCTCTTATCTCCAAACTGATTTAGGTTTGGGATTTTGGTAAATAGCTGTGATTCCTTATTATTGTCATTCAAGAAGTGCTTCAATTTAACAGTTATAGATTTTTTTCAGATTTTTACTAAAATGGGATTTAATGTGCTGCCTGTCTTAGAATTCTAGGGATTACATGATTAGTTGGTCACCTTGAATGATGCCACTCTGATTAACACTCTGGTTCTGATCCCTGTTTTGCTAACTGTACTTATGTGGCCTGAAGTATTTAATTTCCACCACCTTGTCTCTGCCATTCTCAGATTCCATTATCACTATAAAGTCTGGAAGCCTGTTTCGGTAATAGCATTAGTCGCTCTGATTTGTATCAGGTAGCTACAGAAGACAAAATCTACAGCAATTTTGAGGGCAATTGTAGATCTTCCTAGCCAAGTGTTTCCCAATTTTTCAGTGTCCTTTATGCTCTTTGGGACATAATTAGAGAGTAGATGAGTGTATTGCACATAATAAATCACTTTCAACATTCCCATCTCAAATGCCTTCTCTTTCCATCGTCTACATTATAATAAGGAATTTCCAACAGTTCAATTTCATTCTGTGGAGGCCACTATCATAAGCAGACCAATCAGCTTTCAAAGCTAAAATTAGAGCCCTTTCTAGGTACTCAATCAAGAATGAATTTATTCATTCATATTGAGAAATCTAATTTGATCTAAAATCATCTGGCATTTCAAGAATTCATATATACATATTCCCTGGATTTTTACCAACAGAAATGATCAAGTTATTGAAAGTTTGGTTACTTTATGGTAGGTAAAGTCAAAATAGTATTGTCAATGAGGCAGGAATATCTTATCAAATAAAAGATAAGAGATTGATTCTATGGGCAAGTGGAGTTTATGTATTTGGAATAGGCAGAGCCATCTAAATTCCCTCAAATTAACTCATTCCAATTCATAGGCTTTTACTGTACCTAAGTGAGAGTCCTAACTCTCTCTTTTTAAAAAAGATTTTATTTATTAATCATGAGAGACACACAGAGAGAGGCCAAGACACAGACGGAGAGAGAAGCAGCCTCCTCACTTGGAACCTGATGAGGAACTGGATCCCAGGATCACACCCTGAGCCAAAGGCAGATGCTCAGCCACTGAGCCATGCAGGTGTTCCAAGTCCTAATTCAAATAGCAAATTCCACCTAATTTCTAATCTAGAACTCACAGCATTAGATCCCATGTCTGATTTTCAGTTTAGAGAAGGAAGAGATTATTTAGGAAAATGATATAAAACAGTAACAGAATATTATTTCTTAAATGCAAGTTAAATACAGCAGTGTTTGCACTTTTTTTAGAACTCTGAAGCATATCATGTTTGGTTTAATTAAGATACACTTGTCTACTTTTCATGGACTACCAAGTTTACCAACTCAGGTAAGTTTGCTGATTGAATTAAGAATCAATTTGCAGATGGACCAGCATTCAAATAGATAACCCCATCACCAAACTTGGACCAAAAAAAAAAAAGGGATAGATTTTCCAAAGCTACCCCCAAACCACTAAAAATGGATAGCTTACCTAAAATTAGATTGGTATGTTTGATATTTAGGCAGAAACAGTCCTAAGAAAACACTATAAGTCAAAATGCTGATGACATAATATCAAAATAAAGAGCTGATGAGACATATTCTATTGAAATAAACACTCATTGCATTGCAATACGCCTTATCAGCTATTTATTTCAATATTATAGATGTATGCAGTATAAATATTGTTTATAACAGGTTGTTATTAACCAAACATAAAATTTTATTTTTTACTTGAGACCTTGATTGTATTTGTAGGGAATTAGGGAAACAGTGAAATAAGAGATATAAAACTGGGGAGAAAGACTAGATGTCTCAGGTACCAGGATCCTCTATAATTCCTCATTCTCATCCTTGCTGTCCATAAACTCTGTCCAATTCTTCATAATCCATCTCCAGGGCAACCGGGTCCTCTCAGACCTCAGAGAACTCCCCTTCTTCCATGCCATCCCCCATGTACTGGTGCACAAATGCCTGGTTGGCATACATAAATTACATATGTATGAATGATAGGTCTTATGAATAAGTAAATATATGCATGTGCCATGGGAGCTAGGAATTTGTGAGATGAAACACTTTTTAACTCTGAGTCAAGAGATATACCATCACCTAGAATAAAGAAATTATTTATAAATAAATCTAATTCGTTTTTTAAATCACGGCTCTGGATTCACTTCTCAGCCTTTGGCTAACATCAAATGAAATCACTGACGCTGGTGAAACAGAACACACTTTATCCTGGGAGTTACAGTCCTCCAAAAGTATCATATTCAGTTGGTAATTGGAATGTAGACAAAATACTCATTCCAACACCACAAGATTCTTTGCTTATTTCTCAGCAACAACAGCAATAAACACTTTAACCATGATCTTGTTTTATGGAAAGGAAGAAAATATTTGCAAATGACATATCTGTTTAAAGGGTATCTAAAATCTATATTTAAAAAAACTTATTAAGACTCTTGGGTGGCACAGTTGATGTCTCACTCTTGGTTTTGGTTCAGATTGTGATCTCAGGGTTTGTGGGATCGAGCCCACAATGAGATATTGCCTCATATCAGTCAGAATGGCTAAAATGAGCAACACAGGAAACAATAGGTGTTGGCAAAGATGTGAAGAAGGGGGAACCCTCTTACACTGTTGGTAGGAATGCAAGCTAGTGCAGCCATTCTAGAAAATCATATGGAGTTCTTAAAAAAGTTAAGAATAGGGATTCATGGGGATCCCTGGGTGGCTCAGCAGTTTAGCACCTGCCTTTGGCCCAGGGCATGATCCTGGAGTTCTGGGATCGAGTCCCACATCAGGCTCCCTGCATGAAGCCTACTTCTCTGTCTCTGCCTGTGTCTTTGCCTCTCTCTCTCTCTGTCTCTGTCTCTGTCTCTCATGAATAAGTAAATAAAATCTTAAAAAAAAAAGAATAGGGATGCATGAGTGGCTCAATCAGTTAAATATCTGACTCATGATCTTGGCTCAGATCTTGATCTCAGGATGATGAGTTCAGGCCATGAATTGGGCTCCACGTTGGGCATGGAGACTACTTAAATTAAAAAAAAAAAAAAGAAAGAAGAAAGAAAGAAAGAAAGAAAGAAAGAAAGAAAGAAAGAAAGAAAGGGTTAAAAATAAAACTACCTTACAATTCAGCCATTGCATTATTCAGATATTTACCCAAAGGATAAAAAATACTGAGTTGAAGGAGCACATGCACTCTGATGTTTATAGCAGTGTTATCAACAGTAGCCGATATGAATCACTAAATTCTACACCCGAAACTAATCTTACACTATATGTTAACTATCTGAAATTTAAATAAAAACTTGGAAAAAATAAAGTTCTTATGGTTTGTGGTCAAATATCTTTACTCTTTTCAGATTTTGAGACATTAACACTATGGTGGAATAAACTCTCAACCCAGATTCGAGTCCTGGATTTCTGCTTTGTTGATACAAAAGAAAAAAGCTATTTAACTTTGCTAGGTCCCAATTTCCTCATATACAAAATGTGTGGGATCAATTAGATATTTCTCAGGCTCATGCTAAAGCTAATGTTCCATAATTTTATAGATTTATTTAAAAAATATATCACCTCACAAATTTGCTTTAAATGTAATTGTTGTGTTTCATAAAAAGCCTAAAAGAGAACTAGAACAAATCTTTCTCTCTAAATATATATTTACAGAATTTTAAAACTATAGTTCATAGGGTAGTTTTATTTTGAACTTTTTGAGGAATGTACATAGTGTTTTTCAGAATGGCTGCACAATTTTGAATTCCCACCAATGTTGTAAGAGGGTTCCCCTTTTTCCACATCCTCAGCAACATCTGTTGTTTCCTGTGTTGTTAATTTTAGTTGTTCTGACGGGGTGTTCTGACAGGGGTGATGACATCTCATCATGGTTTTGATTTGTCTCTCCCTGATGATGAGTGATGTTGAACATTTTTTGTCTGTTGGCTATCTGAATGTTTTATTTGGAAAAATGTGTATTCATGTCTTCCGCCCATTTCTTAACTGGATTATTTATGGGGGATGTGTGTTGATTTTGATAAGTTCTTTATAGATTTTGGATGCTAACTCTTTATCAGATATGTCATTGCAGATATCTTGTTCCATTCCATAGGCTGCCTTTTAGTTTTGTTAATTGTTTCCTTTGCTGTACAAAAGCTTTTTATCTTTCTAAAGTCCCAATAGTTCATTTTTCCCCCTTTTATTCTCCCTGTCTCCAGATATGTGTCTAATACGAAGTTGCAATGGCCAAGGTGAAAGAGGTTAATGCCTGTATTCTCCTCTAGGATTTTGATGGTTTCCTGTCTCACATTGAGGTCTTTCATCCATTTTGAACTTACTTTTGTGTATGGTATAAGAAAATGGTTCAGTTTCATTCTTCTGGGTGTTGCTGTCTGATTTTCCCAGCACCATTTGTTGAAGAGATTGTTTTTTTTCTATTGGATATTCTTTGTTGCTTTGTCAAAGATTTGTTGACTGTATAGCTTTGGGTCCATTTTGGGTTTTCTATTCTCTTCCATTGACCTATGTGTCTATTTCTATGCCTGTACCATACTGTCTTGATCACTACAGCTTTGTAATATAACTTGAAGTCCCAAATTGTGATGCCTCCAGATTTACTTTTCTTTTTTGTGATTGCTTCGGCTATTCAGGATCTTTTATGGTTCCATACAAATTTTCAGATTGTTCTAGCTCTGTGAAAAATGCTGTTGGCATTTTGATAGGGATTACATTAAATGTGTAGATGGTATTGGGTAATATAGACATCTTAACAATATTTGTTCTTCCATGAACATGGAATGTTTTTCATTTCTTTCATAAATGTTCTATAGATTCAGCATACAGATCTTTTACCACTTGGGTTAGGTTTATTTACAGGTATTATGGCTTTTGGTGCAATTGTAAATAGGATTGATTCCTTGATTTCTCTTTCTGCTTCTTCATTATTGGTGTATAGAAGTGTAACAGATTTCTGTACATTTATATTGTATCTCTGACTTTACTGAATTTGTGTATCAGTTCTAGCAATTTTTTGATGGAGTCTTTTGGATTTTCTACATAGAGTATTACATTATCTGCAACTAATGAAAGTTAGACCTCTTTGCCAATTTGGATGCCTTCTATTTTTGTTGTTTGATTGCTGAGTCTAGGATTTCCAGTACTATGTTGCATAACAATGGTGAGAGTGGCCATCCCTGTCTTGTTCCTGATCATAGAGGGAAAGCTTTCAGGTTTTCCCCATTAAGGATGATATTAGCTGTGGATCTCTCATATATGGTTTTTATGATGTTGAGGTATATTCCCTATATTCCTACTTTGTTGAGGGTTTTTATCAAGAATGGATGCTGTAAATTGTCAAATGATTTTTGGGGCGCATCTTTTGAAAGGATCATGTGGTTCTTATCCTTTCTTTTAATCATGTGGTATGTCACTTTGATTGATTTGAGAATATTGAACCACGCTTTAAATCCAGGAATAAATCCCACCTGATTGTGGTGAATAATTCTTTTAATATACTCTTGGATTTTATTTGCTAGTATCTTGTTGAGAATTTTTGCATCCATGTTTATAAGGATATTGCCCTGAAATTCTCTTTTTTAGTGTGGCCTTTTTCTGGTTTTGGAATCAAGGTAATGCTAGCATTGTAGAATGAGCTTGGAAATTTTCCTTCCATTTCTATTTTTTAAGATTTTTATTTATTTATTCGTGAAAGACAGAGAGAGAGAGAGAGAGAGAGAGAGGCAGGGACACAGGCAGAGGGAGAAGCAGGCTCCATGCAGGGAGCCTGACATGGGTCTGGATCCCGGGACTCCAGGATCACGCCCTGGGTGGAAGGTGGCGCTAAACCGCTGAGCCACCCAGGGATCACCCCATTTCTACTTTTTGAACAGTTTGAGAATAGGTATTAAGTTTTCTTTAAATGTTGGGTAGAATTCCCCTGGGAAGTCATCTGGCCCTGAACTTTTGTTTGATGGGAGATTTTTGATTACTGATTCAATGTCCTTGCTGGTTATAGGTCTGTTCAAATTTTCTATTTCTTCTTGGTTCACTTTTGGTTGTTTGTATGTTTCTAGGAATTTATCATGTCTTCCAGATTGCCCAATTTGTTGGCACATAATTTTTCATAATATACTCTTATAATTGTTTGTATCTATGGTGTTGTTGTGATGTCTCCTCTTTCATTTGTAAATTTACTTATTTGGGTGTTTTCACTTTTTGCTGTGTCTGGCTGGTGGTTTATCAGTTTTATTAATACAAAGAACCAATTTCATTGACCTGTTCTACTTTTTGTGTGTGTATTTCTATTTATTTATTTATTTATTTATTTATTTATTTATTTATTTATATTTCACTTATTTATTTGAAAGAGAGAGAGAAAGAAAGCATGAATGAGGGAAGGGGCAAGGAGAAAGGAGAAGCAAACTTCCTGCTAAGCAGGGAGCCCATTGCAGAGTTCGATTTCAGGATCCTGAGATCATGTCCTGAGCCAACGAAGTCAGACATTTAACTGGTTAGTCACTGAGATGCTGCTATATAATTTATTTCTGCTCTAATCTTTATTATTTACCTTCTTCTGATGGATCTCAGCTTTATTTGTTGTTCTTTTACTGGCTTTGTTAGGTATAAAGTTAGGTTGTATATTTGAGATTTTTCTTACTTCTTGAGGTAGGCCTGTATTGCTATATATTTGTCTCTTATAACCACCTTTTGTGCATCCCAAAGGTTCTCAATTGTCATATTTTCATTTTAATTTACTTCCATGTATTTTTTTATTTTTTCTTTCTTTATTAAGATTTTATTTATTTATTCATCAAGACACACACAGAGAGAGAGAGAGAGAGAGGCAGAGACACAGGCAAAGGGAGTTGTAGGCTCCATGCAGGGAACCTGACGTGGGACTTGATCCTGGGTCTCCAGGATCACGCCCTGGGCTGCAGGAAGCGCTAAACTGCTGCACCACTGGGGCTGCCCTATTTCTTCTTTAATATTCATTCTTTAGTAGGATGTTCTCTAACCTCCATGTACTGATGGTCTTTCCAATTTTTTTCTTGTTATTAACTTTAAGTTTCATAGTGTTGTGGTGTGAAAATATGCATGGTATGATCTTCATCATTTTTTACTTGTTGAGTCCTGATTTGTAACCCAGTATTTAAATCTATTCTAGAGAATGTCTCATGAGCACCTGAAAAGAACATATCCTGCTGCTTCAGGATGAATATATCTGTTACATCTATCTGGTCTGCCATGTCATTCAAAGTCATTGCTTCCTTGTTGATTTTCTGCTTAGGTGATCTTTCCACTGTTGTAAATGGGGTATTAAAGTCCCCTACTATTATTTTATTTTTATCAATGAGTTTCTTTATGTTTGCTATGAATTGATTTATACTTTGGGTAAACTCAAGTTAGGGTGTAAATATTTGTGATTGTTAGATCTTCTTGTTGTATAGAGCCCTTTATTATGATATTATGCCCTTCTTCATCTCTTGTCACAGTCTTTGTTTTAAAATCTAGTTTGAAATAAGTATGACTACTCTGGGTTTCTTTTGACATCCATTAGCATGATAGATGGTTCTCTATCCTGTACTTTCAATCTGGAGGTGTCTTTAGGTCTAAGATAAGTCTCTTGTAAGCAGTTATACATATATTTACATTAAAATATATATATTCCACTTAAAAATCTGAAACTTTAACGTTTTAAAACCGTATATGATTGAAAAAAATATTAGACAGTAGATTGTTTCTCTAAACACCACACAATTCCTGCAATATAAGGTTGAAAATATCAATAAATTTGATGCAGACCTGCAAGATCAGACAACTATAAGGAGTACTCTTCATTATTCACATAGAACACCTTTCAGAGTTTTGAAAATTTAAAAGGTTGAAATGCATAATATTAGTGTGAGTACAGGAAAGAAGTAGCTCTAATATGTAGAACATTAATCCTTGAGGGAGATAATTTTTTTAAACAAATTTCAAATATTTTTACTTCTAGGATTTTTATTTACTAGATATACATGCACACATGCACAAAACTTACAAGGCAAATAAACCAAAACAATAAAGGAGAAGAAGGAAATAAAACAGAAAGAAAAAAGAAGAATTGAGGGAAACTAAAAATCTAGCAGTAGGTGTTTGGTTATATCAACCAAACTGTTTATATAAATGCATTATTATTCCACCATCAAAAAGGTAAAAAGTAAAGTCAAAATGCGTGTGCTGAATGGGGCAAATCTCCAAAATGTACCATATTTCATTGATTTTTAAGACACATTTTTACATATATTAACATATTTGAAGTCTAGATAATCTCATAATCCGATTTCTAGGGGCAGTTTTATTTCCTGCACAACAAAACATCAGACTCAAATTTGTGCAATGGTTGTAAGCTGACTTGAAGAAAGTTCCAGAGACAACTATTTGGTTTCTAGAAATTAATAAAGTACTCACCTCATCTCTCAGGGCTTGGTTAGTGAACTTGACATGTTTTGGAACATTCAGGAAGTGGGTTGTCCCCCACTTGGGCTGCTATAACAAAATATCACAGGTTCAGTGGCTTATAAACAGCAGAAATTTATTTTTCACAGTTCTTGAGGCTAGAAATCTGAGAGCAGAGTGGCACATGATTATGTTCTGTATCTGATGAGACCTGCTTCCTGGTTCGTAAATGGCTGTCTTCTACCTATAATCTTACTTGGCAAAGGGATGAGTCAGCTCTCTGAGATCTCTTTTACAAGGGCACTAATTTCAACGATGATGGTTCCACCTTCATGACCTAATCACCTTTCCAAAGCCCCATCTCCTAATACCATCACCTTGAGGATTAGGATTTCTATATACAAATTTTGGAGGGATACAAGCATTCAGAACTTACCAAAGGCCATTGGGTTTTGTATATTTTCATGGCTTCTTTTAAGAATACTGCTAAATCAAGGGCTTGATAGAACATTAATATTATGAGACAAAATACAGACTTTGATGACTACAAATTGAAAAGTGATTTCAAGTGGTTGGTTTTTGAACATGAAACTTCAGTGAATCTTACCCAACGTATTTTACTTGAATTTTCCTTTTTTAATGGATGCACAAGATGGTTAGTCTTTATAAATATATGTTCAGTTAAAACTGAAAGGATGCATGTATTTTTTCTGAAAATAGTATCCTAAAAGATAAAAAATATGCATTATAGTTTAAGTAGAAACATTTTTCTTTCTCATTGGAATATAAACTAATGGTACATCTTTCAATAGATGGTGTTTTAGAGGGGATAAAATATGGTATTGTTAGGTGAAACAAGAGGGTAATACAAAACTGGGAAATCATATATTCGTATTTCTATGAGAAAGATTAAAAGAGAATTGATTTATGTGTATACTGCATGGGAAGTATCTGGAAAAATGCAAAAGTTACAGTTAAAATGTAGACTGGAACAAAAATTGGAAGTAGGAGTTTTTTAATCCAATTTCCTTTTATATTTTTTCTTTTTGCCACATACAATTTTCATAACAATAAAATCAGATTATCTTCACACTCTTACAGAAATTCTTCAATAAAACCCAATGTTACAGAAAATATTGATAAGATCATCTAAATGATTATGATTACAAAGATTTACATAGTATTTCTTACTGTCTCAACACCTTTATATTTTCAGCTTATATTTTGGAGAAGTTTTAAAATGAGGCATTAATACTTGCGTGAATTGCATAACTACAATATTCTCTTCCACTCTATCTCCTTTTTATCTCATAGGTTTCCCTTCTTATTGCTGTCCCATGATCGTTTGATTGTTGCAATTTCTCACATATGTATGTTAAATAGAATGGTAGGTGTGACTCTGTTTACTCAATATTGACTCAGGAAAAAAGATGAATTTTTCTCAGTACTTTTTTGCCCAAACACACAATAAGAATGTCTTCTTTTTTAAAGAGGATTGTTTACAGTGGTTCGTGAATATGCATGTAAATCAATTAATTATACAAATGGTTATTAAAGTGAGGATGTTAATTTGTGAACAATTGAAAACTAATGATTCCAGTACATCATATTTGTAAACAGCATTGCTTATACCAAAAAAGTGCTGTATATTATTCCCTGACTATTTAAAACACAGTATATGACTAAGTATATTATTTAATCATATAGTAATGTATCAGTGTGGACTATATTTTTGTAACATTTATTTTATAAAACTCCAGTGCCCTATATCGGTTCATCATTACATCATGAGTCTTGCATATTTATGAAGATTCATTTTTAACATATTTCTGGACTCTAGTAGCACCAATACAATGTTATTACTGTAATTCTAGGAAATTTATGGGACAAAGGAACAAAGTGAAATTAACCAATGTACATGAGGATATATCTTGTTAGCCATTGCAAACTTGAGTACCTAAACATA
The DNA here is from genome assembly GCF_003254725.2 of Canis lupus dingo. Lineage (NCBI taxonomy): Eukaryota > Metazoa > Chordata > Mammalia > Carnivora > Canidae > Canis > Canis lupus. The sequence goes on from NC_064271.1 coordinate 24,269,237, forward strand.
CATCTACTTTCATCTATTAATGTGCCAAAATGCATATCAGTGTATGTTACAATCCAAACACATGCACACACAAGTAGCATTTGTTTTGTCTCTTTCTCTTAATTAGCTAGCCATAAAAATCATATTCATATTTTGCCTTAAGAATTTAAGAACATCAACCTCAAGGGTCATGTATTATGCCATTTAATGTGGTCTAAGATCTGATTATTAAAAAGGAAAAACAAAAGACAACAACAACAGAAGTCCCACTAATTTCCAGGAGACATAAGACTAGGTAAATACCATAGTCAGTAGGGAAATAAGTATTACCATGCAATATTTTACCACCTCCTACTAAATGAAACTTTCATTTGCAAAGACTATAATTACTTTTAAGCTTTACTACATTGAGTTTAGAATTCAGTTGACATAATTGGCTTTTACATATATTAAATAGAAAATGCAAATTAATAAAATTTTTTAAATGTTTTATTTATTTATTTATTACAGATGGCAGAGAGATGCAGAGACATGGGCAGAGGGAGAAGCAGGTTCTCTGCAGGGGGCCTGATGTGGGACTCAATCCCAGGACCCCAGGATCACACCCTGAGCCAAAGGCACTCAACCACTGAACCACCCAGGAGTCCCTAAATTAACAAATATTTACTGAATCCTTAATAAGCAAAAAAGTCTATGAAGCATAATGGGAGAAATAAAGAAAACAAAAAACTAAAAGCTAATTTCGAAATATATTCTTATGTACCATCTGTTATTTGTGTTGTTTTCATAGTTGTAGAAATACATGTCAGTACGATGTTATTTTTTTCTTTTTTAACCCAGTTATCAATAATAGAGGATAGTGTGATGGAAGCTAGGAGACAATTTAATTGTAAAATTAAGTTTGTTTTGCTCTGTATGTAGTAACTAATTCATATAGTGATAGGAAGGAATCACAGCATGGTTTTCATATAATGCTCAAATATTGCTAACACAAATAATATTTTTATACTTACCTGATAAGATATAATAAAGAGGTTTTTAAAATTTATAGGTAACTCAAAAGAAAAACAAAATTCAAAATTATGTGATAAGCCTGAAATATGAAAGCCCTAATAGTTTATTATTGAATTTTTAAAAAATCAGTCAAGATATACCCTTCTTCCTGTAACAAGCAGGGCGATTTCTGTGAATCTTAAGATCTGATCTGGTTATCAGTATTTTAAGGGAAATATCCAACTGCCTGAGGTCTGTAATGTAATTAGACACATTAGTACTCTTTAATTTAGGAGTAATTTTCATGAGAAAATAGAACTTTTGAAAGCTATATAATTTCAGTAACTTTGAGTCAGTTGATTAGCATAAATGCATTTTGAGTTCTAATTCCTATGTGAAGTTTTTGAATGATCTCTCTAGATAGAATATGTAATAAGTATGCCTTCTTGAAAGATGTAAAGCTGACCTCTTCACTGAAGTAAGTAGCCTACAACAGTGTTGTAAGTCAATGACTCCATTTGTCAAAAGTGAGCTTTTTCAGATACTAGATTATAAATAATTTTGTGACTACCGTTAGAGTATTGACAACATATTTCAGCTTCCAATTTATTTAAAATTAAAATAAATAAAACTATTAAGGAAATACTAAAACAATAATATATGATAGAATTTTAAAAGCTTCTTTTTTAAAAATGCTTCTTAATATGCCAACAGATTGTTGAGTAGAAAGCATGTTGATTTTTAAGAATATTTCATAATTAAAGATAAGTGCTTAATATAATTATTCCTAATGCTTAATTATATTTTTAAATATATTAAATTATAAATCCTAAGGAATTGTTATAAAATTCCCAAATATTTTATAAATATTATGTAATTATTCTTTTAAAATAATATTTAGTATCATATCATAAAAATTGATACTTGGTCAAAATAAATACAATATATCTTCACAATTCTTTATACTAGTGACAACTTAAAATTATATCATGTGATAGCTTTACCTACTAGTCAACTTCAATTTTAGTGCTTATTTGAAAGGCAGACTTAAATATTAATGGTTAAAAATCCTGGTCTTCCTATATGTAATTGTTAATATAGTCCCTGGAAATTTGTTTCTGGGAAAATAAGGCCATTTCAATAAATATTTAGTTATAATTGCATCAAAAGAATAAAATACCTATGAATAAATTTAATGAAACAGGTAAAAGAGCTGTATATTGAAAACAAGATGATAATAAGGAAATTGAAGAAAACACAAACAAATGGAAAGATATTCCATGCTCACAGATTAGAAGAATTAATATTGTTAAAATGTCCATACCATTGGTACAAGCAACTGTTGAATTACTATATCATACACTTGAAACTAATATAACACTGTATGTTAACTATAATAGAATTAAAATTTAAAGAGAAAATAAATACATAAAATGTCCATATACCCAAAGCAATATACAGATTCATTCAAAATCCCTATCAAAATTTCAATGATATTTTTCACAGAAATAAAACAAACAATCCTAAAATTTGTATGGAACCACAGAACACCCTGAATAGTCAAAGCAATCTTAAGAAAGAAGAGTAAAGCTGGAGGTATCACATTCCCGATTTCAAACTATATTACAAAATTATCATAATTAAAACAGTGTGGCATTGACATAGAACAGACACATAGATCAAAGAAACGTAATAGAGAATCCAGAAATAAACCTGCACATATATGGCTAATTACTTTATGACATAGGAATAAAACCTGAAACTATAAAACTCCTAGAAGAAAACATAGGCTTGATGTAAGTCTGGGTGATGATATTTTCAATCTGACACCAAAAGTAAGATCAACAAATCCAAAAATAAACAAGTGGGACTACATCAAACTAAAAAGCTTCTGCACAGTAAAAGAAACTATTAAGACAATGAAAAGACCTACTTAATGACAGAAAATATTTGTAAATCATATATCTAATGAAGAGCTAATATCCAAAATATATAAAGAACTTATACAACTCAGTTACACAAAACAATCCAATAAAAAAATGGTTAAATCTCAACAAATGTTTTCCAAAGAAGACATACAAATGGCTAATGGGTACGTGAAAATGTGCTCAAATCACTGATCCATCATCAAGGAAATGCAAAATCAAAACCACAATGAGATACTGTCTCACACCTGTTAGAATGGCTATTATCAACAAGACATAACAAGTGGGGTATTTTTCATTGCAAAAATAATAAAATCTTGCCATTTATGACAACATTTATGGACTTAGAGGGCATTATGCTTTCTAAATGAAATAAGTGAAACTGAGAAAGACAAATACTGTAAATCTCTCTTATGTATGCAATCCAAAAAAAAAAAAAAAGCTCATAGATACAAAGAACATAATGGTAGTTGAAAGAGGGGGGTGGGAGAAATGGGTGAACTTTCATTTTTAGCTTATATAAATTGGATACAACCTTTTAAAATCCACTTAAGAGGGAAATTCAGTGAATTAAAAAAAACAATGATTATAAATTATATTCAACTGAATATCAGTGTCTATCATTTTGCATATGAAATGGTAAATATTGAAGGGAAACCAGTCTACTTTCAATAAAAGTTTACTTAATTTGGGTTGGATTTTACTTTCTGGAGTCGCTCTTCATAGCACCTTACGATAAACTTAATTATGCAAAACAACTGGATGAGCAATTTGATTTCAAAGACTTTCATCAGTATAGTTTTCTAAGGTACTAGTTTTGTCTCTAATTGAAGCACTAAACTTCCTGCACTTTTTCTCTTTCTTTTTGCCATTATGCTAAGGATATATAATTTCTGCTGATTTAAGTATCTTATGTCAGGGCAGTAAGTATGCAATTAGCTTTAGTTTAAGTGATAGCAGCATGCTATAAATAAGATTCTTAATTGTGTTTGCAAGATTAAAATTCAGCCTCATTGTTTGTTCCCTTTATTTCTTTGGTGGCATTGTGGTATATTCACATTGCTACCTCTAAATGAATGTCAACTTGTTTTACCTCGACTGCAGTAGATCGATACTTCATTAGGCTGAATTGTCTTGTGCCCATGCAACCTTGAAGCTGTGGCTTAATTACCATCCGTATTATGCAGTGGCTCAGAGAGCTGTGCTCAGCTGTGTCAGTTTTGAAAAAAAAATTTTTTTAAAGCCATGGTGCTACCTATATCTTGGAAAACAGGACCCCTTGTTTTTAAAAAATGGTAATATTTGATAAATTAAGCATTAATGATTTTTAAAAAGTCCTTGAAATGCACAAATATAAGTTCAATTTTGAAACTTTATTATTTTACAAAACTCTTTGAAAGGGAACACAATTCTCATGATCAAGCCATTGTGCAGTTAAGATAATTTAAAACTAATGGCAAAATTGCATTCATATGAAAGAGAAGAGGGGGAAAGTGCAGTCAAATGGCAATCATGACAAATGACATCTCTTGTCCAAGAGTCATTTTTCCTCACTAGACTGATTTGTCATCCTCACTTTTGACATTTTTCATCCTGCTATGAAATCACACTGACAGAATAAGATATTTCTAGACTTAACAGCAGGCCACAGAAGATGGTTTTGTGCCTCCATTTATTTTTTGGTTGGCTGTTTCAATTTTTATTTTCAAGCAGCTAAAGTCTGGACATACAAAACTTAGTTCTAACAAAATATTATCAGTTAAACAACTCCATGGAAGAAGACAATTTTAAAATAAAATGTGAAATGATATGTAATATTGCTTAATGGACAATAAATCTCTCCACTGGTCACATTAAAATGTACCAAAATACCAAAAGTTTTGTTTGGCATGGTGTTTAATGAATCATTTAATAGTTCCAGCAGTTTATGCCAAAGTCCTAGAATTGGAACAGTACCATGGAAAAATAATCAAAGCAAGGAGATTGTTCATCACCTCACAGAGCTACTACATTTAGATGGGAAATTGGCCTTAGAATTTGTATTAGTTTCCTAGGGCTATTAGAACAAAGAACCACAGAATCATAGCTTGAAACCGCAGAAATTTATTGTCTCACAGTTCTGGAGGCTAGATATCTGAAATCAAGGTGTTGGCAAAGCTATTTCCCTCTCAAACTTGTAGGAGAATCTTTCTTTGCCTCCTCTTAGCTTCTGCTGGGCTGCCAGCAATCTTTGGCATTCCTCCAGTCTTTCTGCAGCCTACAGGCAAATTTTAGGGTTAAAACAGCTGCCTGAGCTTGAGTTTGAAAGGATTTCTTCTCTTCCCTTCTTTGCTTTTTTCTTCCTTTCCTTCCTTTCCTTCCTTCCTTCCTTCCTTCCTTCCTTCCTTCCTTCCTTCCTTCCTTCCTTCCTTCCTTCCTTCCTTCCTTCTAGAAATATATACTGAAAAACTACTATATGCCAGAAACCTAAGCTAATATTAGGAACATTTGGATCCATAAGAATTTTCCTTTCAGTACATCACAGTATACAGGTGGGGAATTGGTAGCAAACAGTACATGAACTACAAAGATTCTCTAGAACATGTTTCTCTGTGCCAGCAGGCATATAAATCACTTGAGAATATTCCTAAAATGTAAATTCTGAGACAATAAGTCTGTTTTAGGGCCCAGATTCTGCATTCAAAACAAATTTCCAGGTGATGCCAATGGTAGTGTTCTGTGGACACAATTTGAGTAGCCATGTTAAAAGGCATGAACAGAAGAAAAAGGATGAACTCTAGGTAAAGATCTGGAAAAGTCCTAAAGAATATGGTTTCATGTAACCTGCACCATAAAGAATCAATGTTAGAACAGAGCAAAACATTGCCAAAGGTAAATAAATGTGCTGAAAAAGTGACCTGAATGGCAGTGTGATGGAAGTGAAGATCGCAGAGTGATTCGGAAGAGGATGATAGATTGATAGAGGAGTTGCAGCTTTGCAGGCCAGGTTATAGAACATAAGCATAACCGTAGACAGTGGAGAACCAGAGCAATATTACACAGGGTAGCCTGGTGTCAAGGCAAGATCTAGTAGCAAGAATCTGAGTTCACTAGACAAATATTTACTGATTGGCTACTAGGTGCTGGGTACTGTTCATTTGCAAAGCACTAGTGAGCAAGACCGAGTCTCTACTCTACTGGAACTTGTGTTCTATTGGGAAGGTATAGTCTTAAGAAGGCAAGTTATCTCTCTTTTTTTTCAAAACAGGGGCACCTATGAATAAGATGAAGTAAAAATGCTGAATAAACGGAAAAATATAGGACACCAGAGTGGTGTCTCCACCTGAAAATAAAACAAATACATCTGTATATATCAAGATGAAATACATACTTCTGGTGAAGTCTGTAGATTACTTGGTCATGATTCTTAGAATATTAATGTAGATGAAAAGATAAAGCAATCAACTCTAGACTAAGCAAAAAATATTATAAAAATTAAATGTAATCATTGTACACTACATGACTTAACTGTGTATATGATGTATATAATGATAATATAAACATGATGACTGATTTAAGCCAAATTTTTGAGGATAAGAGTTAGAAGGATTTGGTAAATGTAAGAGATCTAATTTTTTTATTTTCAATTTTAAGAAGTCAAATGATCTCCTCTAAAGCAAAAAAAAAAAAAAAATCAAGAAGTAATAGAATTAACAGACTATTTGCAAATATGGAGCTAAAGACCAAAAGAAGCAGATTGAGAGGGGTTGATACTGGAGATGAAAGTGGAGCAGGGTCCTATTACTTTTCACCATAAATTGATGTGTCTTTGTTACTTTGAAAATAATAGTAATGGAATGTTGCTGGTCACAACTTTGGAAGTTCCCTGGGGAGATAAAATCTGAAATTCCTCACCTGCAAAGAAAGACCAAAGAAGAGGCAGGGGGTGACAGATTGGTAAGTAGCAGTTTTAATAAGGGAACTTGCAGAGGAGGCTTGTCTTGGGCAACTGTAAGATGAATGGGACTCCTTGCCCACATACCAGAATCTTAAAAGCTTATACAAAGACCTTAACTGGGTTTAGCCATGTTCTCAGTCCAGATGGTCTCCACACCATGTTACTCTATCAAGGCTGTGTCCTTGAAATGGCCTCTAGTGTGAGACTAGGATGGCATCACCTTCTAAGCACAGAGGAGGGGGTAGGGGGAGAGTGGTGCAGGGAGAAAGGCATTAGAAACCTCTGACTGTCCCAATCCAACTCACAGGTCAACTGGTGGTCGCATCCTCTAGATGACTGCTCCAATACATGTTTGAAAATCTTGTATACCAACTACAATATAATAATTAAGGAGATATGGTAAAGCCTATCCAGCTAGGCAGGCAGAAGAGTTTCACCACTTTGGAGCAGGTGGTCAGCAGAACCTTAAGTGACATTTGACCTGAGACCTGAAGGATGAAGGAAGCCGCTCTGTCAGAAGTCATGAAGAAAGGGCTTAAACCATCATACCAACAAACACAGAAACTCTGTAACCAAAAAGAGATTGGGTCATGGGTGGGGAAGAAGGAATGCCCAAATGGACTTGAAGCATATTGAGAAAGAGGGGAGAATGATTCTGGATAAGTTTATAACGGTAGGTGGGACAAGACAATTTATGGCATTGGTGCTCATACTGCTCATATCTGAAAATCAAGAGGAAGACATCAAAGGACCTTAAACCAGAGGCCTGCAAGTGATATATCAGATTCTTATTAAGAGAGAGAGAGAGAGAGAAACTCCAGTAGTAGTAGCATGATCAGGAAGTGGTTGCTGTGTTTTAGGATAGAGATGATGGGGCCTGGACCAAGTAGGTGCTAACAGAGAGGCAGAAAAGTAGTCGTGGAAGGTCTATTTTAGAGGATGAAACTGCAGCATAAAAAAAAAAAAAAAAAGACACTGCAGCATAAGCACAGATGAAAAAATGAAAGCTAAAAGGGAGGAAATGGTAGGAACACCAAGGATGTCCAGATTCAAAAGACATTTTGGAAAGAGAATTTACAGAGCTGATCACTAAACAGGTATTGAAAATAGATGTAAAATTAGAGGTTGCCCCAGATGCTTTCTAGCTTTGGATCTTGGCAGGGGCTGGTAGATTGCCCCTCTTTGAAATATTAGAATAGATCCAGGGAAACTTGAAATGTGTTTTCTTAATAAAAAGTAGATATTTCACTAGGAATATTTTGATACCAGTAAGTGCTGAAGCCACAGAGTAATTTTTTTTTTTTTGAATTGTTCTACAGTTTTCAAATGTCAGACTATTTCAAAATAGTTGGAAACTATTTTGGTTAAATTTGGCATTCTCGATCTAGCTTAAAGTGCTCAGGTTGTTAAAATGTTATTTAGCAGTAGGATCATTTTTCTCTTTGTCTCATGGGCTTATGAAATGAAAATGAGTGTGCCAAACTTTTTTCTTAGGTCACACAATCCAGTTTTGTACACTTGCCTTGCAGTTCTTCAAGTCTACCTTTTCTACACACAGCTCACTTTTATTTCAGCCTCTCATTCTACTTGCTCCCAAATATTATGGGATTTTGCTCACTGATCCTTTTATTCTTTTCCTCTTCTTCCTCTTGAGTATGGACTGTCTGGATGGGGCCACCTACTTCACCATGCCATCAAACATCTTTGTCCATAGTATGCTCATACAGAAGACTGCAAGAGTTTATGAAATTCCTTATGGTGAGTTTTGACTAAAGATTCTTTTCTCTGTAACCGTGAAATAATGCTTTTGGAAAACCGTCTCTGTGTGTGTGTCTGTGTATGCCTGTGGGTTTTAATATATCTATTTTTATTTTCTGTTCTACATATTAGAAACTGGTCAAAGCCCTTGTGTTTATTCGACATCATTGGTCTTATGCAATGTGTCCTAAAATAAAAGTAAGAGACTTATTCCAAAAGTCTGTTTCTCTTAAATGAACAAGTTCCTTTTCTGGAACATTTTCACTTCTTTTAACCAAATTGTTAACACTTTCAGAGATAAGTGGACCTTATAAGTAAAATTCACTTTTTCCTAAAATCACTTAACTGACTGAAGCACCTATCTGCTTCGTTCAATTGCTTATTTATTCCAACAGTTCTTTATATTTCTTGTATACATACTCTGTGTCAGAGGAGTTATCCTTTGAAGCTATAGCAGTATATTACCCAGATTCTACTTTAGGACACTATTGCCCCTTTACTCTTAATCCTTTTTTTTTTTTTTTTTTTTGCTTCTGAGTATGTAGAATTTATGGTATAAAAAGATTTAGCTGACTTGTCTTTTAAATTATATTTTTAAGTTTTTCTTTTTGTTTCTGTGATGTTATGGCACCTGGTAATTATATACCTTACTATTATGTCACCTGGTTTCATTAATATAAACACTAATTATATTTATCCTGTACCTCTCAAGGAAAAGTCCATGCCATTTAACCCCTCACAGTTTCTAGAACATTCTGTGTTGTTGATTTGTTATATTTACATTGAATTTGATTACATTTTTCTTCATTCTCCACAGTTGCTATCCTTAACATTCAATTGTAGCATAAATATTCCATATAAAAGTATTTTTTTCATAAAAATAGATCCACATTTATGTATATATATCCTTCTTCTGGTATCACTTCAGGCAGTATCAAATAATTCTCTGAGCATATATCTTTTACCGGTTTTAGAATTAATGTACTAATATAAGAAGAAATGACTGGCTTTTATATAACTTTCATTGGATTCAATTAAAGGAGAATAGAACAGAATAAACTGGATAGTCATTTCTTATAAGTGTAGTTTATAATTAAAGAATATTTTGTAAGAATTGATTTCTTTAAATAGCTTCTGATTTTTCTGTCATAGTCTAGAGAACATAGTTGAAACTTTATTACATTTTGTTGGCTAAAAAATATATTTTTTAATTATATTGATTATCAGGTGAAATCTGTCACCCATTCTCATATTTAAATAAACAATATAATTAATATAGTCATTATTATTGTTTTAGTTAATACCCATTAAAATTATTTGTCATACTGGTGGTTAAAGACTAAACAATTTATTGGGGGATAAAATTATAAAAGATTATTTTTAAAGATGTTATTTATTTGAGACGAGAGAGAAAAAATGAGGAAGGAGGAAAGGCAGAGGAAGAAGGAGACTTCCTGCTGAGCAGGGAGCACAATGACATGGGACCTGATCCCGGACTCTGGGATCATGACCTGAGCTGAAGGCAGATGCTTAACTGACTGAGCCACCCAGGCACCCCAGATAAGAACATTTTAAAAAGGAAAATCTTTGAGGCACTGCTGTAATTTTACTAGGCCGTGTAGATCTACTCTAACTCCCTCGTGGTATCATGTGCATTTAGGACATCTCAGATTCACTGTAACTGCATGCAGGTAAGGAAAGTCACAATAATAATGCCAACATTTCCAGGTTCTTAATTTTTTTTCAGTGTTTGCAGGCAGTGAGTCCCATGTAAGGTGGATGCTTTTCTTCATTGTTGTGTCACTAGTATCTTGTATTTACTAGGTGCTCAGTGCTTATTGTTTAAATGATGATGAAAAGAACCTTCAGAAGGTTCCTTTGCCATCAGCCCCTCCTGTCTTTCATTGCTACATTAAGACTTTTTGAAGCCTCAACCACACATCACATACCACCTTAGACTTAAATTCTAAACTAATGCTAATACCATATGAAATCTAAAACTTACATTTAAGACTGAAATTAAAAACAAACTTTTCATGTTTCTCCTTTATTTTAGGTAAGATAATCTAAGTTTTTATTTTAGGAGGGAGTTGATATGTCCAAAACTGGCTGATGCCCCTCTCTTCTCAGCACTTTGCAAAGTGTCATCCAAATTTTAGAAGTACTTTGAGGAGTCAACTCACAGCTTGACTTAGCCTTGGAGAACTCGTCAGGTAAAGAAACTATTTTGGAGGAAAAAATGAGAGTTGAGAAAAGAGAGAAAAGGATACCCTTACCTTATTTTTCCCAGGTTTCAGTGACAAATTTAAGAGGATAAACATACATGTTTCAGAAGAAATCACAACACATTCATCTGGATTTCAAAATCGAGTTGAATTGTGCAGGCCAGTTTCTCTGAAATCCCTCTGAAATGAGAAAAGCACTGACAAAATGCTGTGTGTGGTAGTAGAGAGTGGTTAAACCATGGATCTGTGCATACATTAAATGATTGCATATCTTATCTTCAGAATCTACTTCAAGAACACAAATCAATAGGAGAATTTGGTGTGAAGTGACTCTTGGGAACTAGAGTCTTGCTGAAAATTGGCTAAACAGGTAAAAAGAACACTGAACTTTTATTTATTTTCACTATGTTCACCTACATACCTCATATTATTATACCCGGGGAAAGTAAGTGAGAAGCAGTTGAAGTGACTGTCAGGTTTATGAAATTCCACACAGTGTGTCATTATTGTTCTCAAGGAAGCAATGCAGGGTTTTCAATAATATGGCTTAAATTCTCTCCATTCATCTCGATCATTGTCACCCAATATGATGATCAAGGAAGCCCAGGAACTCCCTGATAGTTTATAAAATTGTCCATACTGATGTGGATTTTACATGAAGATTAAAGAAATTAGTAGGAGACGAATACAATTTTCATGTTAAATAATAAATGTAACAATGTGTGAGCAATCAAAATATTAAAAAGTTGACAATGAAAAAATATACAATGTTGAAGACAAAAATTATAAAATGTGGTATTTAACTCCAAAGTTGGAAATCACCAACAAGCTGGTTTATGAAGAAACATGTTTGCATAGAGAAATAAACTATAATGTATAGGGCTATGTATGCTGAGGAAAGATAATCAACATGTATGATATGAGTCTTGGTATCATTTTAATAATTTGAGATCTTAAATATAAAATATTTTTAATGCCTTTTTTACCTAGCAGATTGGCTTTTGTAAATTTTGCATGTGAATTTCGGAAGACCATTCTAGCATTCATTAATGAATGTTTACTTTTCACAAATAATTGATTTCTGTCCTACGCTGAGATCCCAAAAATGAAAGTCTGGAGTATATTTCACATATTATTTTTCGACATGTAGGAACGGATTTCAGATAGTGTTGCATTGTTTATGTCTACTTTAGAAAATGTGCCTTAAATTCAGTAATTTATAAACACAGATCTTAAATTTCAAGTAAAAAATATTTTAAATTTATTTTTAATTTGTATATAATATGGATTAAATATAACCTCTTATCTGTAGTCAACAATTTCCTATTTTAGACTTTATCTTCACAATTCAATTCTTCATCCATATAAAATGTTTTAATTCTCCATTTTAAATAATTTTTGTAATTGAAATTAGATAAATTCATTTGATATATATTTACTTAGTTCCCAGTTTACCAAAGGTATGTAGAAAAAATATCATTAACTAGAAATTTTACATAATTCTTTTAAAAAACTAGTTTAAATTTTTTAGGAGAATTTTATGACTCAATTCAAAAGAAAGAATTATACACTCACTTTACATTCAAAATTCACTTATGGTTATGATTTAATGCTTGAAAACATACTTAAATATATTAGTATTGAAATTTTTCAAGAGCAAAGCAATCTTGCCCTCTGTGAAAATTCTGTGATTTCAGATATAAGAAAAACATGATATGGACAGGATGTTGGCTCATCTCTGTCGATAGAAAGGGAGTCAGGAGACAGAAATGGGTCTTTTATCTTTTTCTTCTGGTTATGATTTACTCTCCTGCCATATTCATGTTTTCAGATAGAGTTTTCACATCTTCTTTTTGTTTTTAAATCATTTCAGCATTCTATAATACTGCATAGTTTTGTCCAACTACTTTTGAAAAAATTTTTGAGAGGAATCATTATTGGATTTACTCATACACAAATGGTACTAATGATTTGTACTTGAAAAATACTTTGAATTAGTCACAAAGCCCAAATGTCATTATCCTTTAAAAAATAATGAAGACAAAATGCAAACAATGTTCTAATTCATGATTACAATTAAATTAAACTTTGTTTCTGGACAGGAACAGGAAGGATATAAAACATAAAAGCATATGCAAGTTTGGTAGGCCTTTGGTAAAGTTTGTACTTCATTTGAATCAGGAACGATTTTTTGGCAATAAAACATCTTGCCAACATTAAAACAAAATAAACAGAAAGCTTGAATTTTATTACTGTCAAACATATTAAAATCTAAGGAACAACTGGCATGGCATGTCTTGTAAAATTGTCTTTACAATTTTATTGAGATACATTTCATATACCATAAAATACACCCATTTTACTTGTACAGCTCAGTGGCTTTTAGCATGTTCCCAGAGTCATGCAACCATCCTCAAAATCTAATTTTAGGTGATTTCCTTTACCCCAAATGAAACTCCATACACACTAGCAGTCACTCTCCATTCCTGTTCTTTTCTATTTTCCAGCTCCAGCTCTACCTGCCACCTGAGCCCTAGGCAACCAGTAATCTACTTTCTCTCTGTGGATTTTCTTATTTTGCGTATTTCACATAAATGGAGTCATCAATATATGTTTCCCTTACTTTTCTGTTACTTAGCACATTGGCTTCAAAGTTCATCTATGTTGTAATATGTATCAGGGCTTCATTCTTTTTATTCCATTGTATCAATACACTGCATATTATTTATACATTTCTCACTTGAGGGACGTGTGGGTTATTTTGATTTTTTGGCTATGATAAATAATGCTGCTATAAACATTTTTGTATAAGGTTTTGCATAGACATATGTTCTCATTTCTTTTATGTATAAACTTAAAAGTGTTGGGATGCCTGTGTGGCTCAGTGGTCGAGTGTCTGTCTTCTGCTCAGGTCATGATCCTGGGGTCCTGAGATTGAGGCCTGCATCAGGATGGAGGCCTGTTTCTCCCTCTGCCTATGTCTCTGCCTCTCTGTGTCTCTCATGAATAAATAAATAAAATCTTTAAACAAAACAAAACAAAACCTAAAAGTGGAATTTCTGGCCAAATGGTAACTCTACATTAGACATTTGAAGGGCTGCTAAATTGTTTTCCAAAGCAGTAGCACTATTTTATTTTTCTATCAACAATGTATGAAGATTCTAACTTTTCCACATCCTTATAAACATTTGTTATTTTATTGACTCTTTATTTTATCTATCTTGATGTGTTTGAAGTGGTATATCATTTACATTTCCTAATAGCTTATGTCAAGCAATTTTTTGTGTGTTTATTGGTCATTCATGCACCTTCCTTTGAAAAATGTTAATTCAAATCCTTTGTCCATTTTTGATTGGGTTATTTTTCTCTTCAGTATAGAGGTGGAAGATTTCTTTAATAGTATTGATACAAATCTCTTGTCAGATAAATGAGTGGCAATATTTTCTCTTATTCTGTGGGCTTTCTGATGGTGTTACTTGCCACATAAAAATTTTTAATTTTTATGGACTCTGTTTAAATTTTGTTGTTGTTGTTTGTACTTTTAGTGTTATATCAAATCAGCCATTACCTAACTCAAGGTTATGAACATTTATTTTTATACTTTCTTCTAGGAATTGTGTAGTTTTCTTGAACTTACATTTAGATCCATAAACTGTTTTCAGTTAATTTTTGTATGTTTTATGAGGTTAAGGATGGAAATTCATTTTTTACATGTAGGGATCTAGCTGTCACAGTGCCATTTGTTGCTTCGACCAATGTATTGTATTCATATCCTTGTCATAATCAATGAACCATAAATGTGAAAAATTATTTTTAGATTCTTTATTCTATTGGCATATGTGTGTGTCCTCATGTCAGTATCAGCCTGGCTCAATTGCAGTGGATTTGTAGTAAATTTTGAATTTTGAAGTATCAGTCCTCAATTTTATTCTTTTTCAAGAAGTTTTGAACTATGCTAGTTCTCTAAGATTCCACACAAAGTTTAGAATTAAAATGGAGAGAAAATGTACAATGTGTATTTACAGTAAATATATTTCCATAATTCTACATATGTTTATGTCTATATATATTATTGAAGTGCAAAAATGGTAATGATGATGAACTCAGTGTACATTAGGTTAACAAGGCTCATTTAGATTAATATTATTTAATATATAACAGATATTATGATCTCTATTTTTATAGAAAAGGAAGCTGAAGGTTAAGCTGGTTAAAAATATTTAGTGTCATTGAGCTCATAAAGATAAATTTGGAATTAAGATTTAGGTAAATCATATTCCAAATGTTATATACATTTAATTACATCAAATGTTCCATCTATAGGCACATACTAGGTTATTTAAATTGATCAGAAATTAAATATTAAAGAAAACTAACAAATGAATTATTATAGCTATAAATAACTCTACTACACATAGAGAGTGGAATCCTAATTAAATATCTAATTTTTAATTATTTTTCTCATATGTCTCTAATACAGCATCGTATTCTTTGATGAAGAGTGGAAAAATGTATCAATATGCTAATCCAATGTATCATGAAAATAAAAAAAAATATTTTCTCCAAATTCCTCATCCCAGCATAAAAAGTAGTTCTAGAAACAATATTTGTAACATCCTACTGATAAATTTGTTAGGAAAGAAAAGTACTTGAAAAAGGAAATGTATATTCTGCTTCTAGTAGTGGCATAGAAGCATTAATTGGACTAACACTCTTTCCAATTGGAAATACCAATTTTAACTAATAACTTTTTGAAGTCATGCAGAAAGTAGAGATGGGCAACTATGTAACAGAAAGCAGAACTCTAGGAAACACACACATTTGACTGGTTTTTCCTTAAAGATACTCTTGTCTTATCTTTTCTTAAAGATACTGGTTTTCCTTAAAGATACTCTTATTCACATAGTAGTGAATAGAGCTAAAACAGAAAGTGGCAGCCTGCTTTGTGGAGGAATCAGAATTTGAAATTTGGAGTGCCTGGAAATTAAGTGATAAAATCCAAGAAAAAAAGCAACAGAGAAGGAATTCCTTAAAATTTAGCTATGGATTGCCATTTAATATCTGATTGATGCCTAAACTGTGCAAGCATGATGAAAAAGCCATCGCTTGAAGAGAAAAAGAGTAGAGCATAAATTTCAGCAAATTCTCTTTACTGTAGAAATAGCCTGATGTGCAACTTCTCCCAAGTTAACAATTTAGGCTCTCAATTAAACCTCCAGAAGAACTTGATCCAGAGTAAGGATCAAGTCCAGGACTAAGGAATATTCCTTTGGACTAAGGACAAAGGGAAAATAGACCTGCCTTGATAAAGTGTCAGGATTTAGTTGATTTAGTGATTTAATTGATTACTGAGAAAAACATCTTAACACTCTTCAGGAGAAGAAAATGGAATCCAGAGTCTTTATGATGCATCATCATCTATATTACAAAGTATATGATTAAAAAATTGCTAGTTCTGAGAATGACACACAAACTATGCATCAAGATTATTATTTAAGAAATAATCAAGATTATTTAAAGCCAAATAAAGATAATTTAAAAAATAATCAAGAAATAATGAAAACAGTTGGCTTATATTGAAGCAACTGGTGAAAGACCATATGTTGAAAAGAGTAAAGATTTTTAAATGAGTATTAAAATATATTTTAAAAATTACCAATAAAAATGGTAATGTAATGAATAAGAAGATTATAAATTTCAAGAAAAGATGTGAGAGCTCTAAACAGAATCAAATGGAAATACCAGAACTAATAAATATATAAAACACATATATATTATATATAAAATAAAAAATTCATTTGATGGACTTAATGGAAGTTTGTAAACTTCAGAAGAAAGGCTCAGTGACTTGAAAACAGGTCAAAGTGTATATGTTTTATAAAACGTAAACTATAAAGCACCTAGAGCAAAGATTAAAAGAATTTATCAGAATCTGAATGACTTCTAAGATATTACTGAGTGTGCTAGCATAATTGGAATTCTAGAAGGAAAGAAAAGAGGAAATGAGGGAGAAATATTGGACATTCCACTCCTATATTTGACAACAAAACCCCTATTTCCAAGAAACCCACAGATTATTAACAGGATACACACAAATAAAAACATATCTAAGCATCTCTTTTCAAACTGTTGAAAACCAAAAATAAAGAGAATACATTAAAAACAGCTAGAGGAAAAATGCATATTATATGGTGGGGGAAAATGATGAGAATAAAAGTTAACTTCCTAGGGGAAAAAAAAAAAGAGTCCAGAGATACCAGAATATCACTATTTAAATGCTAAAATTAAAAAACAACAACAACAAAACCAAAAAAAGTCCCTCAACCTTTAAACATAGATCCAGCAAAATATAGGGGGAATTTATTATAAATATACATGCAATGGACGAATACTAAAGGGATTTCTTCAGGCTGAAAAAGAGTGGTTCAGCCAGACTCCCCCTCACCACTGATGTTTTCTCTTAGTAATTTTCTATCCATAATCCTCACCCTGTTCATTGGCCATAAATTCCATCTGGCCATGGAGCCCATTCTCTCCCCTACCGAAAAATTTGATAGCAGTTTTAGGTGCTTACATATTTTTAAAAAAATATTTTATTTACTTATTCATGAGAGATACAGAGAGATAGAGGGAGAAACAGGCTCCCCGCAAGGAGCCTAATGCGGGACTCGATCCCAGATCCCAGGGTCATGTCCTGGGCCAAAGGCAGACGCCCAACCGCTGAGCCACCCAGGCATCCCGGTGCTTACATCAATTACAATGGCCCTGAATAAAATCTACCTTATCATCTTTAATAAATGTCATGAATAATTTTTCTTTAACAATGTACTAACACAGTGTCACTGTTGTTTGTTCATCAAAACTCTGAATGTAAAATTTTAATTCTGGTTATTACAGGGAAGTTTCATAATTCTAATGAAGCACATCAATAAGCTGTGTCATATATCAGTATAATGTGGTGATGAATCTTATGAATTTTGGAATCAGGCTGACCTTGTAACACAGAAGGAAGAGTAACTTGCTGTAAATAACTAACCATCTCTGACTTTCAGTTCTTTCATCTGTGAGTGACACAAAAATACCTTTCGTAAGGACTAAATCAGATAGGATATGAATAGCAGAACCAGACTTTTGCTTAACAAATATTTGCATCCCATCCTTCCTAATTTAGTAATGAATGCCCAGATTTAATGAGCCACATGGACATCTAGTCAATTTCTCCTTTGCTGTTGCATAGTAGTTGTGCTACTATGTTCTATTCAGTGGAATATCGGCAGTTGTATTGTCTAAAGCTTCAGGTCTTGTCATGATAACAAATAAAATGCCCTCCCTTTTTCTTGCACCCTTTTGGGTTGCAGGAAATGCAGATCTTGTATTATAAGTGGAAGCTCTGGTTTGAGAACAAAAGCAACAAGATAAGAACTTGGACCCCTGCCTCACCGAGACACCATATCCATCTGGAATATTATCCAAGTCAAGCATTCACAAACTTTAATATGCATACAAGTCACCTGCATATCCTGTAGAAATTCAGATTTTATTTCAGAACATCTTGGTGGGACTTGAGATACTTCATTTCCAACAAGCTCCCAGAAAATGCTTATGTTGTTAGCCCAAGGACCATACTTTGAATATTAAGAATGTATGACACTGACTCATGGTCTGTTACATGTGAGAAAGAAACATCTATTTTGCCTAAATTGTTGTTATTTTGGTGTCAGGGGTAGTGGAGAATTTGAATATTTGATTACTAACTAGTATAATGTATAAATATCTTGTGTCTGTTAGAGAAGATATTCCAATAAATGATTAGCATTTCTTGAATCAGCACTGCTAAATTAATAGTAATTATTGAAAAACAGTATTTCCATTAAAAAAACATGTAAGGTTTTCTATCAAACAACTTAAAAAGTCTTTTTTAATTACACAATGTTCTCTCCCTACAGGTGTGCACACAACGCATTTATACACATGCATAAACAAATATTCAAATGTTATAACTTGCATGTTTGTGTATTAAATAGTATCCTTAAAAATAAGTACCACCTAATATTTAGAAAGCTGTCTGTAATCACATTTATTTCGACCATCGTGATGTGTGAACTACAATCAGAAATTGAGAAATTCCTCAGAGATCAGATCTGAAGCATAGCCATTATGAATTGCCCATGCATTGAAATTTAACCTCTCATCCCCATGGAAAACTCAAGGAATTAGTATTCAGTATTATTGGATAAGAATTTAAATACATGATTTAGCCATGGCTTTAATATAATTTAGATTGTAAATTATATGATATCGTGTACCCCAATTATACTACATAAATAATGGATAGGAAGAATAAAGGTAGAGAAAATTATTGTACCAGTAATTTTAAAAGATCTAATTTGATATAATCAGAAAAAAAAAAATGTCCTTTAAGGTAACCTTGCCTACACTGCTAAATGGATTGTATTAAAAATTAAAAAAAAAAAAAGCAACTTGTAGGTAAAATTATTCTATTTTCTGTATGTCTATAAATGTTCCATAATTTTTCAGAGAAATACATATTCTTTAAATGGTTAATTAAGATGTAATTATATTTCAGTGACTATTGCTGAGTTATTGGAAGATTAAGAGATAATTTAGACACTATCTATTAGGTAAACAAGTCTTGAAGTATATATTTCTAATGATAAAAAATAGTTATTTGAATTATTAAGCCTAATTTATGCTATCAGTGAACACAAGGCTACACAGCTGAGAAAGTATATAATTATTTAGTGAACATAATAAATTAATACTTATCTTTAGGAATGCTAAAAGAAGGAAGAATAAGCTCTAAAATAAATATAATAATTATATGCATAAGAGTAAATAGCTTTATAAATAATATTTTGCTGATATTAACTAATGAAAAATTATGTTAAATTTTGTTTTTGGCAATGTTATCATTTTGATCTAAATCACCTTATGTCTGGTTTTGTCAGGTTTTCCTCTCTTCTCTGCATCTCCCTTTCACATGGCAGCCCACTAAAGTTTGACTGGCCCACATCATTGTGGAAAAATTGTTCATTCAGAGGTCAAAAAATGATGTCTTAGTTGCCAAATTGAATAAAAAAAACTTTTAGTTCCAGTTTCCTTCTCCTTAGAATGGACTCAAAATGTCTATCTCCCTGAGTTTCTGCAATTCCATTTTATCTATTTCCCTGTTCCCTGTAATTCTCCTTCCTCTGAACTATTCTCAAAATTCTATTTTGGGGCACTTGGGTGGCTCAGTCCATTAAGCCTCTGATTCTTGATTTTTGGCTCAGGTCATGATCTCAGGGTTGTGAGATCGAGCTCTGAGTGGAATTCATGCTCAGCGCTGAGCATAGAGCATGGAGCCTGATTAGAATTCTCTCTCCCTCTCCTTCTGCCCCTCTCCACCTCTATGCTGTATTTCTCTAAAAAAAAAAAAAAAAAAAATATATATATATATATATATATATATATATATATATATATATATATACTTCCAGCTACTTTTCCCATCCTTCTCTCTTCTCACCTGTCTTCCATGGTTCTCAACTGGTTCAGTCCAATAGTTCTAACAATAGTTCCAGCTTTCAATTAGACAGTTCCTTGGGGGAGATCAGATTGATATATCAAACTCAACAGAAACTGATAAGTAAATTTGCCATAATTCTCCCACTAAAACCTCTGCACTCTCTCTCTTGATTGATCCCATATCCACTAAAAATATCTTCACCCTTCATATGTCCCTCTTCTTAACTCCAGAATAAAGAACAAATCACTTGGTACATGTTGTTTTTTGTTTCTCTAAAAGATCACTTACTGTTGTTTCTGACTGTCATCATCATCATAGCCCTGGTCTAGGTTCTCTGCATCTCTTAAGTTATTACAATAGCATCTAGTCCCTTCTCAGGGTAATCTCTCTCTTCAGAGCCACTGGATTTGATCCTTTTAACTTACTTAACAAGCTTCAGTGGCTGCCTGTTGTTGAAAGAAAGAAAGGGGGAGAGAAAGGGAGGAAGAAGGATATAAGGGATAGAGGGAGAAAGGGAAAGGAAGAAATAAAAGAAACAAAGTATGTGCTGGCAATCTAATTAATGTACTAGATACAGCACCTCATACTTTACATACATTGCTTTTACACTAATAACTAGTACAGTGAGGTTTTAACTCAAAGCTCTCTCCTTGTGCTCTTTCCACTGCATCTCACAGTCTCAGTGATTCCAATCCCATCTACAAGCCCACCCATGGACATACATGGGGTGCTGCCATTCTAACAGCCATCTCTAACTCTTTTTTTCTCTCAACCTCTCCCTTCTGTGAAAGGCAGATACATCTTTTTCCTTCTTCCACTGCAAATAGAGGAGATCAGGGGATTCAGTCTTGGGCAAAGAAACCCTGAGGGTCCTCTGGACAGGAATTTCCCCCATGATAAAGAGAGAGAGGTAGGTGAAGAGATCCTTATTTGTTCCCTTCCTGACCTTTCAGCTTTAATCAGTTTAAGGGCACAATGTCTGAAATTGCAGTGGCAACCATTCGACCACAAGGTGACAAACCCAATGATGAAAATCAACACTTTCATATTGGAAGGGAAGGATGGGAAGTGCTTGGATTCCTGATGACATCAGCAAACCCCCAAAGTAACTCTGGACTGCCAGTTGAGCAAATAATAAACTTTTTAAATTTATGGGTTAAGCCACTGTTAGTGGTTTTCCTGTTATTTGTAGCTTAACCCATAGTAAATGATAAACTACTATTTTGGTCTCATCCATTTTAATTCTCGCCAGTGAGCCATACCTGCAAATAGAATTAAATACCATTTCCCAAACCTGATAAGCATTTGTACACCCACATCACACCCCCAGTCTTTGTAGGGTAGCTTCCTGCCCAGATCCATACTTATTTTTCTGAATGACTAACTTCTATCTCCTCCTTTGATGGCCAGTAATATCTCACCTCTTTCAAATCTGTCCTCTGTGTTATTGAACTTTTCTATGGTAGTATTGTTCGTTGGAAAAAAACAGCTGTGGTGGGGGTGCTTATAAAACTGTATCTGTCTGCATAACTGTCATCCTTCTCAGATTCTGTTCCCTCAAGGTTGAGGATTTTAGTCATGTGTTTCTCCAATTTTAACAAGTGTCCCTATTTAGAACACTGGAAGTGCTAGAGGAATACACGAATTCAAAAACTTAAGCCATTTGTGGAGTTTCATTTTAGCTTTTCTCCTTTTGTGTTGTTATTTTGTTTTCAAAAGGTCAACATTATTTCAAAGAAATTTTCTAGGTCATTTTCTAGGATAATCTATTTTCACTGGAATTGAATATCAACCTGTCACATTAAAAATGGACATATTTAAGAGAAAATTCCTTTTCTCTGAAATATGAGGGGATCTCTGAGCTTTGGCTTTACACCAAGAATATCAGCTGCTGAGTCCTTAAATCGGCTTTCTCTGAAGCTATTAGGCAGGGCCAGGTAGGTAAGCATTGTCCTCTACTCCTGATGTCCCTCTCTCTCAAGACTTGATTTATCATTACATTATAATGACTGTTTTGTTTGTCTACTTCATTAGAGTTTAAGCTCCTTGAGGTCAGGTAGTTGCCCTTAACTACTATTGTATCACCCACATTTTGCCCAAAGCCTGGTTCAGATTCACTAACATAAGAATACCTTTCTTTTAAATGTATTCTTAAATGATAACATCAAAATACTTAATCTCTGTAAATTTGAAGTGTTTTTAAAATTTAAAGTCAAATATGCCCATATAAATATTCCACAATGGCATGCATCGAATAGCCTTCCAGAAGAAGTCTAATTACATTAATATTCCAGTAATAGTCAATTAATTCAATACAGACAGATGCCTTTTAAGAGATGCATAAGACTGAGTTGGCCATGTTGTCATTTACCGAGGAAAGGGTAGCTCAGACAAGACAGGACTTAACCTACCCCTGGAGACTACACCCTAGCTCTGCAGGACATTAAGCCCTGGCCAATTTCTATAATCTCTTCTCAAAGATTGCAAACCTCATCTCCCCAGGGTCTACAATCCCTGACAGTCTGTAAACCAGCAGGTATAAATTCTGCTTGTAATTTGTAATTACTGAGTCCACATCCCAACGAGATAGATCAGACATTATTGAGATTGCCTTTATTTAATTAGTGGACATGCTTCTCTCTAAATATAAAATAGTACAGTTTGAAATATCATGTCATGGAGCCTTCAGGTTGCTTTTCAGATTCTTTTTTTTTTTTTTTCTTAAATTGTTCTATGATTCAGTTGCTGGGTCTATATTACACGATAGCCTATTATCACTAACGTTAATCATGCTCAGTTCTCTGCATATTTGGAGAGAAAATTTGTTTCTGCTAGAATAAAAACAAGGAGGGCAGGTGATAGAACGGAGGCTGTTGGATCTTGAATTCTTATCCCTTCTCTGAGAACAGCCCCTATTATTAATGTATATTATTACTTCAAGTATGTCAGAAAAGGAGACAAACAGTCAGAGGCAGGAATTTCTCCCTAATTCACTCTGCCTAGCCAGCAAAATGTAACGCAAAATTATTCAGGGGAAAAAATACAATTTTCTGTCATCTCTGTCATACACTGATAACAAAGCTACAGGCTAATATGTTTTGATATTTTTGTCACTCGTTTATCATGTGACCTTTCATGCTATCATTAATACAGCTGAGGGACAGGGCAGATACACTGAAATAAGGGTGTGGAGAAGTCAGATTGCCTCTCCAACAACCAATGGTCAGTCACAGCAATTTATGCTTTTCTCCAATGTAGCCCTGACGGAAGAAGAGGAATTGTTATTAAAATTTGATATTACTGTCTAAGTTCTGCCACCTAGAATTTGCAACTTTTAGCAATGATGGGAATACTGGAGGGTTAATAAATTTCCCTTTGAATTATGATATTAATACAATACAACGTGCCTGTTCAGATATTCAGAGCATATATATATATATATATATATATATGAAAAAATGTATCTTAGACATTTGAACACTGACTATTAGTCATAATCCGATTTGGTGAAATCCAGGGAGCACATTAAAATATGATTGTTGAAATGGCTCTGTGTGTGTTCAGCAAAAACCGTTGATATTTTAAGAGTAAAGATGAACAAAATCATTTGTGGTCCTGGAGACCGTGGTCTGGACACTGGAAAGTTGAATATATCTTGTGTTTTCTTTGATGATAAATGATACCTGGTTTAAATTTGCATGCAGCCTAACACCATGTCTGACAGTGGTCCAGTTTTTATGTTGCCCGTGGAGGCTAGACTGTTAAAATTCCAATATAAAACTAATTTATACTTGACATTAATGAGTTAAGAAATGTTTTATATAGTACATCAGGGCAGGAAAAGAACTTTACAGGAATATACTAAAATCGAATTATGTCTGAATACTACCATTATGTACAAAAATGAAAAAATTCCTTTCCCCATCTTAGCTAAGCACTAGTACTAAGCTCTATGTTTTTAATGTTTATATTAAGGCAACCATTTTTCTTTTATATCATAGAAATACAATAATATGAAGCTAAAGTATTAACATCTTAAAAGTATGCACATCTTTGAAAGGTTATGAAAAAATTACAGGGTTTTGTTATAAAATTATTAGTATTAATTTAAACTATCTTTTATTAAGCAAAAAAACCCACCATCCTGTCACTTTGAAGGATACCTAAAAAATACAAATAAATCAGAATATGACCTTTCCATGAGAAAAACAAAAATCAAAACAAAACAAAACAAAAAAACAAGTAAGGCTAAGGGTGACAGCTTTATAAGGAAGAATTGTTAAGTAGGTCCCAGAGAGACTGTGAACATGTATAGTGAATTCTTAAATCATTTTTTAATATATATTATATGTTACAGAGCATTTATTGAGGCTCAAACTCTGTGCATATTTACTAAGAAGATAAAACCACTAGCATAATGGTTTTAAAAAATAATTTCATTTTGAGTTTTTGCTCATTTTATCTTTATCTTAATATTATGGAAAATGAAATTTTCATACTCCAACTCTATAAGTAAAAATCATGTGTAAGTGTATTTTATTAGAGATCTACTCTACTTGAAATTTGACCTGATTTCATCAGAAATATTTTTGAATGTTTATTCATATTGTAAAATATGTTTTAAATTTGTATGCATTTATGAAAATATGCTTGCTTCATAAACAAGAGTAGAACATCTCAGTAAAATAGTATGTGAGTCTATGTTAATAGGTAAGTTCAGGAAAATGCTAGTTTTATAAATCATGGGATTTATTTCATTGAGTGGTTTCTGACAAAATTTATTAATAAACAGAAATCGTATAATATACTTATATAAAAATTAGAGCATTTGGTTTTTAGGCTGTGGCATATAAATATATTTTAATATAATGTTGAAGTCTCAGTTTGTATCCTTTCATTATTCTGCACTCAAGCCAGGATTTGCTAAGACGAATTTTCATATGGCTTCTCTATCACAACACATAACTTTGACATGGGAGGGGAGATCCAATTGGAGGGTTAGAGTGGATTCAGTGTGTGCCTGGTTCATCCCCCTGAATCCATGAACAGATTATTCACCAAAGTGATTTTAACAAAATTCCATTTTTCATTTATATCACAGGAGGGTGAGAAGCTGGTTATGAGAACAAAGTGGAATAGTTGGGGCAAAGAAAATGAAAAGGAAGGTCTGTGCTCTCCAAAGACAAATATAGTGCATATGAAGCAAAGTCATCCAAAGAAGTTTCTATTAGGTCATTCCAGAAGGGAATTCTAAATGGCTTAGCTTCTCAGGGATGCAAACAATACATAAATGCTTGGCTAATTACCACTTAATGTCATTTATGGAAATAGACTCTGTCATTAGCATAATTTAAAGGAGTTTATTTTTTTCCCTTACATGTAAATCTTATCATCAAATAAAGTATGATACTGATTTTG